>NW_004567108.1:20947339-20987675 GCF_000260355.1 Condylura cristata | reverse complement strand
AGTAGGATCACCTCCAGTTCCGTCCATACCGTCATGAAAGATTTCACCTTAATAGCTGAGGACCATTCCAGCGTGTGTTTGTATCATGTCCACATCAAAAAATGAAAATTGTAGACATGAGTTAAGTATGCCTAGGAGTGATTAAACCATGTCCACTTGTTGTTAGCCTGATACAGGAGGTTAGTCCTTGAACCATTGTTTTCACAGTGTGTGCCTAAAAGATAATATCTAATACCTCTTCCCAACCAACTGATTTTGTCATAATCCCACACATTATCGATCTCACCTAACATGTTCCTATTTTCCTCTAGCAAAATTATTACTATCTAACTTGAATGTTTCCATAATGCTGTTTCCATTTTTTAAAATACCTTTTATTTTGATATTATAATTACTAGTATGCCTGATTTTGATGAGCAAACAGAAAAAGATTATGCCTGCTTCCTTCTAATGAACATTTTTCTTTGTACTAATTGGAAATGCATTTGAACACTTGCTTTTCTACTCATTATTAAAATGTTATAACAGATATTAAATTTTATAGATAATAGAGTTCCACTGTTGTTATTCAACTAATGTTCTCTTGAATAAAGCTATTGCTGACTACCCAAAAAAAAAAAATGGAGTATTTGTCATGATAACAGTACTTACTATTTATCAAGCACCAACCATGTGCATGTACAATAATCTCATCAGACCATGGGTATTGTCCTTATTTTAGTGATGAGGAGGTTAAGACTCAAATACTAAATACTACCAGCAATTCATGATGCTACTGGTGGAAGAGCTAAAATTGGAAAATGAGAATATTCAGTAAGATTTCTATTTCAAATATATATATATATATATATATTTTTTTTAAGATTTATTTATTCATACAGAACTGGGGTACAGGCCAGAGATGCAGAGGGTGAGAGGATTCACCAGAGACAGAGTGGGGAGCAGAACAGGCAGATCGACGAGGTACACTGCTGAGGGGAGCAGCGGGCGGGTCAGGAGAGGTCTGCCTCACCATGTGGATCTCCTCCGGGGCAGGCCGGGATCGAACTCATGCGGAAGTGGCTTAAGTTTCTTAGTGCAGTGCTTTAACCCGCTGCGCCACCAGGGAGGGCCCTATTTCAAATATTTTACTGAAGGTTAGCTGGAGTCTTAAAGAAGTGAGAGCACTAACTTGAATTAGAAGAAAATCATTTCACAGCCTCTTCTACACAGAGGAACTATGCTGAGTTGGTGGCTTGTCTGGCAAAGAAGTGAGGCCAGGCCCTCCCTGGTGGCACAACAAGTTAAAGCACGGTGAAGCTGTCCACAGCCACTGCCCCTGGCCTGGGAGGTGACCCACATGGTGCAGCAGACCTCTCTTGACCCACCCTCTGCTCCCCTCAGGAGTCTATTTCAGTCAGTCTGCCTGTTCTGCTCCCCACTCTAGCTCTGGTGAGTCTTTTCACCACACCCTCCGCGCCCCGCCCACCACTACCTCTGGCCTGAGCCCCAGTTCTAGTATGCATAAAGGAATAAATCTTAAAAAAATAAAAGAAATTAGACCTTGCCTGAAAAAGATCCTTGCTTTTCTCTGAGGCTTCCTAAAACATTGAGATTTGAGAACAGAATTCAGATGAGATTATTCATGGAGGAAAGAGAAGATAAAGCAGAATCTATAAGAATCAGCTCAGTGACCCTGAAAACATGTAAGCGAAATTTCATTGAATAACAATACTATGTTTCTTGCCAATGTTATTGGGACAGAATTTACCCAATACCAATATCAGTACAAACTGAACTGCTTGAGGAAATTTTTTGTTATTTCAATTTTTTTTTTTTTAATGACTGAGGAATCAAGATGCACAAACCACATCATATCAGGAGAGGAAAAGAATAAACTGCCAGATCTCCTTAGAGAATAAATGCTATTAACTGGACAAAATTTAGCTCTGACACAAAATGCATACCACAAAAAAAAAACTATTAAAATACTCATGTATTTGAGGATGTGTGATCCTATGCCTCGAAATTTTTCCTTAATTATAATAATAAACTTCGGCCACAAATGATCATTTATGGTAAATTTGCTTTTCCAAAGCATGTTGTCATCAAATTATGATCTATTTTAATAGTGTCCTCTATGGTTCTTATGTATTGAAAATTTTGGTTCTTTTCCATGTTATTCTATAGCATACCTTTTTTGCTTCTTCTAAAGGAAGATTTTCTGGCATCTTCTTCCCCTACTCACCCACTCACGTACAATTATTTAAGTCTATATATACATCAAATTAATCATCAAATCTCTGTTCCTATAAATAATATAGAGGCCCAAAAGCACTTCCTTAGAGACGAGTCTGGCTTTCACACTTTAGATACCACCAGCCAATGATCTGGAGGTCAGGAGGAGACAACTGTGCTGGTTGGAAGGGCCCTCTCAGCCACCTTTAACATAGCTGCCATCTTTACAATTCCAGCAGAGTACACAGGAAATGTGTCAACAAATTTGCACTCTATTTTGCATGACTTTATCTGTCTTCCAAATAAATAAAAGGCTGTGCTTAACATAAAGAAACAGCATTGCTTCAGGGGAAGGAGGGGGGATTTTAATTTCAATTCCTGAGGAATATAGCTGATAAGAACAGTTTCAATGCCATAGTTGGCTTTTGTTTTTGTTTTTTATTTCAATCATCCCTAGGAAAGATAATGTGAAATACAATACTCAAACTATCTTTGGGAAATTCGTGGGACATAAAGTATGAATGAATTCAAAATAAATAATCATGATAAATTAGCTGTTAGCTCAGAAACTAATACGAGATTGCAGATTACTAACATATCCTTTGATGGTGATTAAGGAAAACTGAAAAAGGAATGGACTTGCTAATTTTCTATGCAGTCTTTATTCGAGGCTGGAAAAATTGAGAACCTTAAGTCAACAACAACCACAAAAATATGCTGGGTCACCTTGGAAGGAACATACATTAATATTTGTGGCAATGTCACACTGTAGTTTTTGTATATATATTTTAAGTTTGCTTTATGTTTTGGACTTCCCCTTTCAGGTGATAGTACTACTTTCTGCCCATGACCAAAGCACCCACTGCCAGTCCCTGCAGCCCTATCAGAGTATTATTGATTGGACAACAAAGCACCTTCCTTTATTCAAACTTGGGGTTTTTCATTCTTGTCTGATCATAACAATTATTTTGGCTTCTTTGGAGGTTCCACTTTGGTGGGTCTGGGCTGAAGCACAGAGATCATGTTTTTAGAAGCACTCCTAGAAAATATTTAGGCTCATGCTACTTTAAGTAATCCTGTGTTAGAGTGCAAGGACCAGTAAAATTCTAATGTTCATTTGGGTGTTGAGACTCTTTGCTCCTAGAAAGAATATAATGACCCATCAGCTTTCACAAGAATTCTAGTCTGTTTCATAATTATATTTTTCATTGGAAAAAAAAGTCTTGGTAGCTCGTTTCTAGCTTTGCCTGTGTCAATGAGCAACACCACATACCCACCCACTCACTCACCTGCCTCCAATTATTTGCATGTGTGTGGATCAAGGAAACTGTTCTAACATTACAACTTCATCAGAATGGAGATGATCCTACCAAAGTATTTAATGCTAAGATGTTACCTTAAATAGCCACCTTCTACCTTTGCATTTTTTAGCTCAGAGTTTTATTATAAAACGTGATTTGTAACTAATGAATACAAGGATGCAAACACATCTTCTGTGGGTAGGGTGATGTGGGAGGGGACCGTGATGTGCCGTCACACAGTCAGTCGTTAATCAGTTTTACCTTCTTGCCTCTCATCCTTTACCTCCCCACTTAGTTTTCGGCAAAAGATTTTTCCGTGTTCTTGTTTCACTTATATACAAAGTCACCTTTCAGCTGTTTTAGTCATTTATACTCTAGCCACGAAGTCCCTTGACGATTTTTATTCTGTTTCTTTCTGCTACCAACCCTACTCTCTGTTCCTTCATATTAAAATAACTTCTATCAAGCATTGTAAGCAGTAGATAAGCAGCAAATGTTATCAGAGGGAGTATTATATACTTTCTATTTGAAATCATGAAATCTAATCTTTGCTTTCTTCCAAGAGTGCCAGGATCTCCATTTCCACATGGAGAAACAAATCCAGAAAGGTCAAGTGACCACCTCCTCCAATCAGAAGCTGGCCTGGATTGGAGCTTACAGGCTCTACTTCACTGTGTTCTGCAGTGAGTTCATGTGCCTGTCATTAAAATATTATTCCTTTCAAGAATTATTTACTCTTTCTTCCAGATCATTAATAAAGATATTATACAAAACCAGACCTCATGTTGACCCTATAGTTAACACATTGCCCTGAGCCATTAGGACTTGTCCTGCAGCCAGTTTTTAGTCTATGTGACAGAACACACAGCAAAGCCAATGCTAATTAGGTTGGCAAATGAGATTTATTGAGATACTGTATCAAATTCATTACCAAAAAATAAATATATGTGTGTTAAGGTACATTCGTTGTGTTCACTAAGTTTTTAATTCTATTGAAAACGCTATCAATACTGTCTGGCACTATTTGTTTTCATAAAGCTTTTTTTTTATTTTTTATAGCACAGCTCTTTTAGCTCTTTTGATTTCATTATCCTCTCAGTGTTTCAATCATAACAGTGGTTCTGTTATTTTTTTCAAAGAATTGATTTCAAAATGAGAATTCAAGTACAGGCTTCTTATTCTAAAATGAACACTAATAACAATTAATAATAAGCAACCGAATGGAAGAACACTAAGCCAAAGAGAATCATGGGCATCATAGTAAGAGCCTTGGGACCAGAAAAAGGATTCCTGATTTCCAGATCTCCTTAGTAACACCGAACAACATGGTCTCAGGGCTAAAATTATGTCTGAAAAAGAGCCCAGAGAACTATGCTTGTATTTGTCTCCTCCAAATAAAGCAACTCCCGTTCTCATGTCTGATTTTCAGATTTGTTTTCCTATGGTACCCACTCTATTACATTACTTTCCTTGTTCTAAAATTCCTTGTAATTAAGTGCTGCATATGAACATTTGTTGATGTACTGTAAAACTTTACCCAAACCATTTTCTACCTGTTTAAGCCATAAGTTATACAGAACTCTCCTATCTTTTCGTGAAAATGTGAAATGTCATAAAAGGCAAGGAAATACCACTTAAACCAAAGTCAAAGTGGTCTCCTGATGACTGCCCGAAAGCAAATTTTATATGAATGGAAATTGGGTCAGCTAGGAATTAAATTAACAACCACCATATTTCCTTAACCACAATTGCATAACCTTATGTCCAAGATACTCACAACTGAGGGAAAAAAAAAAAAATGTGTGTATGGTTTTTGGCCTGCCTTAAAAAAAAGAAAGAAAGAAAGAAAAAAGCCCCTTCCCCTTCTTGCCTTCCTGGTGGCTTTTTGTTCTTGCTACTCATTTGAGCCATTTACTAGGACCATACATTGTCCAGATATTACAGGTAACGTGAGCTTTATAATTGTAGTACCCATTAACTAAGTCATCATCCTGGAAAATAAGTTATTTTAAATATGGATATCACATCTCTGCTAGTAACTGACTCTCCTTATTGGGGCAAAAGCAATGATATTCCTAGCATTTTAATTCTTTTACTCAGAATATTACATGTAAATTTTCACAGGTTTGAAACCTGCATGGGAGGGAAATAAGCCAAACTTTAGCATTTGGTCTTTTACATAAAGGGATTCCACAACTTCATATTTTTTGTGATATAAATATAAGGATCATTTTATATGTAAAATACTATAAATATAAGGATCATTTTATATGTAAAATACTATGAAGTGGTTTACTTTTGATAACTACCAGTATAGCAGCAACTATGAGTACATATTTGTACTATCAATTAATATGAAAGGATATTTACATGCAAGAAAAATGCATGACTCAGATTTCAAGAGTTGCTTGTGGGCCCTCTGTTGCCTGTGGGTTCCATCTGTTTAGTTTGATTTTATGCCTCAAGGATACTCTGCACAGGCAAGTTTACAGTTGCCCTGGACTGCAAATACAGGGGGCTTTATTATTAGCAACAAACATGTATGCTTTTCTTTAAGACAACCAATAGCTACAAGAATAAACTTGCAACACTTTTCAGGATTTACTCCTACCTGGCAATGAAATAGTTTTCTCCAAACTTATTCTTTTCAGTTTGCATTATGTCATCATTTTTATTAGCTGTTGACATCTATGATTAAATATTCATATAACTATTTAAAATACAAAAACAAGCATAATTTCATAGAAATTGTCTATCGAGACCCAATTCAGAAAGTAATTTGCATTCTTAGTAACATGATTTCACTATTGATTAATATTTGTTTACAAGTTTCAAGGGCTTGATGTGGAAAATGACTCATATTTCATATGCTGTGAGCAGAACTACCTTATAAAAGAACAAGCACTAACATTTTTGAGCATTTCCTAAGTTTTGCTCCTTGTCAAGTCCATTTCATGCATATCATTTCATTCCCAAAACAAAATCTGAGGTTAAGTGTGTTACCATTTCTCAGATGAGCAAAGTGAGGCACAGAGGATGATTGCTTTATCCAAATTGCACTGCCAGAATGCAGGATCTGAAAACTAGCAGGCCTGTGTGGAGTCTGGCCCTTGAACTCAGGCAACCAGAAGATAATGTAAGTGATTCTCAACTTGGGAAGGCTAGAGAGTCTCAGCTCCAGAGTTCAGAGTCAGCTGGAGGGCTATCAACATAGATTGCTGGGCCTTACCACCAGAATTTCTGAGTCAGCAGATCAGGTGTGAGACCTGAGAATTTGCACTTCTCACAAGTTGCCAGCCATGCTGCTGCTGCTGGTTTGATTTTATGCCTCAAGGATACTCTGTACAGGCAAGTTTACAGTTGCCCTGAACTGAAAAAAACAAGGGGCTTTATTATTAGCAACAAACATGTGTGGTTTTTGTTAAGAGAACCAATAGCTACAAGAATAAACTTGCAAACCCTTTTCAGGGTTTACTCCTGATTCTAGAAGTCAGGACAATTGAGATGTGCTGCAGACATTTCAGGAAGCAGAGCTGCTACCACGTGAATGAATAAAGAAAGGGGAGTCATCAGACTCTAAGGTGAAGAAGAAAGCAAGATGATCAAGAAGAAGGAGCCTGAGGAAGAGGAAGGGAGCCAGAGGCTCATGTTGAGTGCAAGTCTGTATTCAGAAGCCATAGACAGGTGCAAAATCCTGCTACGAAGATAGATGTCAAACCCAAGGAGGGAACTTTGAAAAGAAACATTGAAAGTGTCACGGTAATTTCTACTTAAAAGTTCAACCCTGGGAAAATATTTGACTTTCCTAAACTGCTGTTGATCTTGTGGTAGGCACTTTACGCCTCTGGGTCTCACTCCTCTAGGTCTCCATCTTACTTATTCTGATTCATCTCTAGATACTTTTTGTTTTGCCGGTCTCCGTTTCAATTAAAGCGACTTGCGCCGGGCCCTCCCTGGTGACGCAGCGGGTTAAAGCACAGCACTGAGAAGCGTAAGTCCCTTCAGCATGACCTCGATCCCCGCCTGCCCCGGAGGTGACCACATGGTGTGGCAGATCTCTCCTGACCAACCTGCTGCTTCCTCAGCAGTGTACTTCCTCGATCTGCCTGTTCTGCTCCCCACTCTGTCTCTGGTGAATCCTTGCACCCTCTGCATCTCTGGCCTGTACCCTAGTTCTTTATGAATAAATAAATAAAAATAAATAAATAAATAATAAATAAATAAATAAATAAAGGGGCTTGGGCCTTAGGACTCTGCAAGTATACTTGTTACTTTTCTCTAGCACAAAACTGTTCCTCACTCTCATCAAAGTTGCTTATAAATTGATCATCCCATTGCCTGGTCTGAGTTAGAATGAAGACACATGAGCTTATTATAAGTTCTTGTTAAAAGAGGTGACCTTTATATTTGTATCTGGCTTTGGGTTCAGTGTTTAGGTAGCACTGAATTATTTTTAGCAACTAGAAAAGAGAGAATCACCTACTGTTTGTTGCCTTTTGGAGCTGCCTTCACCGTGGAAGTCTGGGAAAGCTATCAATATAGCCAGTGGGGAAGTGACATGCACCAGGCTTGTTTTCTTGGTTATAATTGATGGTGGCTACTCAGCAGCATGTTCCATTTACTCTCGAATTAAGATGGCATGCAATGTCACCTGCTCACCCAATTTGTATTAAGGAGTCAAGGCACTTTTATAAATCAACATGAGAAAAAAATGGGTTTTATTTCCATATCCAGGTCTCAGAGGAGTTTAGGAGGGGGACTTCAGGACCCAGGGCCCAGCAGAAGAACATCAGGGTGCTTCTGTCTTTCTCAACATGGCACCTTTGGATGTCCTCTTCCCACTCAAAAGGGGCCCCTTAATCTTTCAGACTCCATTTCTGTTCTGCCTTAAGTATAGGCATAACCTAAAATTGGAGTATGAGCCTCTTTTTGAATTTCTTACTCTGCTGTTGAGGAAACCCACTGTTTCTGTTACAGGGAAGTCCAGAGTGGACTGGGCCGCCTGTCTGTGGGGCCTCATCTGCATGCTCACAACTCAAGTTACACTGCAGGTACACACAAAAGGGTCAATAACAGGTTTATTTACAACAGGGGAAAGGAATAGGAAACAACCCAGGGAAAGAGAGCAGGATACAAAGTAAGTGGAATACCTTACGGCTAGGCTGACTGAACACTCCGAGTCACGTGATCCAAAGAGCCATTTCCTGAGGGAGAGCATGAGATGCAATCATGCCCTATTTATCCCCCAAATGTCCCAGAATTCCTGCTAGCTCCGCCCTGGGGTCCTGCAGTTCTCTCCCTGGTACTGCTGGGAGTTGTAGTTTCCAAATCACTGAAGTAGTGTCTAGGGTCCAGAAAGCTGGAGTAGGGGTGGAGTCCATAAGACTCTGCAGAGTTCCTTTAGGACATCCTTCCCCTTAACATTTCCAGCTTGATGTTTAACTTCTAATATAGATTTAGGTCAGCTGAGTAGAACTGTGCATGTGATTTTGTAGGACTTTTTAAAGTACTTTTCATATACTTATTTTTCAAGCATGTAAACCATGATTAAAAGACAGGAAGTGATTTACCTGCTCTAAATCACAACATGAGGTGGCAAGGGAATATGAACCAGGATCAGAGCCTGGGTCACTTGTTTCTCAGACAAGAAATCTCTGATATACCATTTCTTCCAAACTCTCTACCAGCAAGGTTTTTCCTACTGTATTTATTTCTCATTTGCACACACACAAAGTCATACTTGCACACATTCAAGTGCTCCCAGGGTGATACTCATGCATACTATCTCACACCTACTTCTTCATTCTTATACACCCTTTCACACTCATCACTTCAGAAGCACCAGCAGATCAAGCACTTCTCAGTGTGATCTGCTGCTGGAGGCCCAAATTGTCTATTCCTCCTGTTGCATCACTGTAGTCCATGCAGGGTGGAGACAGTGTGTTAATGCCCAACCAAGGAGTCAGACCAGGATTTGGTCTGCGTGGAAGTGTCCTGTGGAGATTCTAACTCCAATTTCTCTAGGACTAGATTTGGTGACAGACAACAGAACTTTCAAGAGAAGTTGGTTCAAAATGGATTCTACAATAAAGTTGGGAAAAGGGAGTTGATTGCAGGGATCAAAGACTGCAGGAGGCTTCTGTGGTATTAGAGAATAACTGGGGTGAGGGATGTTGTCTCAAAACTTGACACCAGAACCATGAAGGAAGATGGTTTGATTGTAATTGAGTTTTAGTGGCTCTTTTAACAGGTGAAAATCTTTGCTCCCTTCTGTGGCAACTGCTAACCCTTGTGGCCTTCTATTCTTGATCAAGGAGTCAGAGGTGGCAATAATTATATCTCATGGTGACAAAACTTAAGAAACACTTAGATTTTATAATTAATTCCTTTGGAGCAATAACAATAGATCTATCTATGTCCCTCCAGGGGGCAGTCTGCCCATTGTCACCCAGCTGAAATTTCCTGAAGGTACCCTGAACTCTGCTGAGGCAACAATGAAATCTTTCAGGAAGACAGACACCTAACATCGGGTGCAAAAACAATGTAGAATATTCTAAACTTGCAACCTCCCAGAAGTAGAATATCAAGTTTATCCAGACTTGCATCAAAATGATCATTGTACACAGCTTTTTAATTAATCAACAAATTAGCCAACATTATGCAATAGGTAATATAATTGTTTGCCATATCTATCACCTTCTCTCTTTATGTTGCCTGTTTCATGTTTAGGCAAAAATGGGTGGCCATAGGCCAGGTAAAATTTACATTATTCAGGGCTTGAAAGAACAATGCCTCAAATATAAATACCAGCATTTATGGAGACATACACATTATCTCTTGCCCAGACTGCAACTATCCCTTACCAATAAGAGAGCCATAAGTTTGGCCTACAGTGTATTTATGTTTTTATCTCACAACCCACTTGAAGGATATGATTGTATACCTCTAAATCATACACAGTACTTAAATCAGTGTTACCTCAGTAAAAATAAGTAAATACATAAATAAATATAAACTATATTTCACTAAGAGTCTGAATTATAATAAAAACAGAACTCCCAAATTTCAATATGTCCATATGCCAGCTTGAGTTTGTAAATGTACAGGTCTCAAATTTGGTCAAGAGAAGGTACAGAACCCTTAGCAATTAAAAACAAACACCATTTCTGAATGGAACTTGACTTTCATTCCAAGCTGTAATCTAGACTAATTTCCCAATGAAGGCTTTAATGTTTTAAACCTTGAAAGGGAGAAATAGACTGAATATCTTTAGAGTTGACCTGAGAGCCCAATTTTTATCTTCACACAAACTTTCACTTCAGGTCAAATTATGATATGGGTCTTCTTTGATCTTTCTACATCAGTTGAAAGGTGAGTGAGTTCTCAGTGTTTACTTTGTGGTATCATGATAATAAGAACATTGTAGCAGGTTTGTTTGACTACTCAGACTTTCTGAAAGAAATAATCCTAATACCAAGTGAGTAATCAAAACACCAAAGTGTTTTTGCCAATTGTTAGCATATCAATCATAAGTAAACCCATCTAGAAGAGAATCAGGTCTGCACAAGTGAAAAAAAAACAGCAATCAATTGTGGAGTCTTATGACTTTTAATTGGTAGGTTAACTGTCGAACAGTCTAAAATATAAATATGTGTTTCTACATAATATTCAGTGGATATAAGTCTTTTTACCATTCTAAATAAGTTATTGTTCCAACTTAACCTTCACTGTTTTTGTTTTCTTTTCTTAAATTACCAAAACACATGCTATTGACTGTATAAGGCAAACTGGCCGTGTGTGTAGAACAGCACATGGTGAACGCTTGCATTTCAATTAAAACCAGATTGCTTGACATCTTTATGCATCTGAGCACCAGCCAGATGAGGGTAACTCTGAAGCCTCCCCACCCTTGATCAAGGCAAGCACATCTATTCTTAGACTATGAAATATGTGCCTTAGGTGTCAAGAGAAGCACTGCTAGCTTGTCACAGCTGCAGCCTGGTGGGGAAAGCTGTGTCTGGTCTAGAAGCCCAGCTTCCCTGCCTCACTTCCCAGCTGTGCACCCCTGAATGGGAGTAGGTGCACCCCAAGCCCATCACTCCCCTTGGTGCTCTAAATTGGAAGGACTAGAAAAAAGCAGGCTGGACTGAGGGGGCACGGGCCAGTTTGTTCCCACTGAGCAAAAGAAAAGCATTGAAAAAAAACAAACAATTGTTCCTCTTGGTCCCCTAGAAAGGAGAGAGAGGTCTCCAGTGGAAAGACTCAGTTTCTGAGAGTGACCTTATAACTGTATTTGTGTCAGACTAAATAATTTTTTTTTAAAGATTTATTTATTTATGCATACAGAGCTAGGGTTTAGGCCAGAGGTGCAGGGCTGGCTAGAGGATTCACCAGAGACAGAGCAGGGAGCAGAACAGGCAGATTGTCGAGTACACTGCTGAGGGGAGCAGCGGGAGGGTCCGGAGAGGGCTGCCACGCCATGTGGTCACCTCCGGGGCAGACGGGATCAAACTCATGCAGAAGTGGCTTTAGCTTCTTAGTGTTGTGCTTAACCCGCTGCGCCACTAAGGAGGGCCCGGACTAAATAATTTTAAAGGAAAAAAAATCTTAAAAAAAAAAATGCTACATGATAACAGGCTGGAGTGTGTGGGAGGACTTAAACAGCAGTTCTTTTCTCTCATTGTTAATTAACTTGGAATATAGTTATTTGATGACTTCCAAGACTGTTTAAATGGTGAAAAGACACTGCAGGTATTTCAAAGCAGTAAATTTTTGTATTTTTGTACTAGATTGTTATATAATTTAAGTAGTTTTAATGTTTAAACAAATCCTTTTTTTTTTTTATCCATGGCTGTTTGAGTCAATCAGAAGCTAGAAAAGAAGACATGTGAACTGAGGTATGAAAAATGTTATGTAGGCTAAAAAGAAAATGCGCTGAACTATCCATTGCAGAAACTGCTACTAACACAAGCTGATTCACCTGAATCCTGGGAATGACGCTGCTACTCACCCTGCCTCAGGTGTTCAGCACCTTGCAGAGACCAGCGTGATTAATGATTGTTTTAGTTGCTTTGAACACATGGTCTGTGTTCATTTCACTTATTACAACCTAGAATTACAAATGCAAAAATACAATGTCTGCAAAAATCTAAAAAGTTAGCGGTGAGTTTTTCTTAACTCTTTCTACAGTTTATCTGCAAGTAAATACCTCAAAAGGCTTTACAAATTAGTTTACTTGCCACTCAGGGAAAAAAATCAAAATTATAATATAGATTACAGTACTGATAATAAAAGAATCCTCAGACTTAACAATCTTTGAAGAAAAATTATTCTGACGTAATTGGTTGATTCTTTTCTGGTTGCAGAAGTTGATTTTTGTCGAAATACATACAACTTTAGAAATGAGTTCTGTTTGTTTTAATAGTTAGATGGAATAACTTTAGGTTTAGTACTCTAGGTTCAAGCTGTTCATTTGATGACATTTTTGTCTTCCTTTCAGAGAGAAATTTTTTCCAGATACCCTGCACCTGTTTTCATGACCATGCTATAGTCACAAATTCCTTTCTGCTTAACATTAGTTGCTAAGCAGAATATATTTCAGCATGCCAGCTGTAAAATTGTCAATCAAGCAAGAATTGCAAGTGTTTTGCAATCTGATAACACCTTAAATTAACAGCCTTTCTCTGATATCTAAATATACTAGCTAGAATATTTAACTTGAACAGAGTCATGCTTTTTATTGTATGAAATCAAAAATGTGTTAAAAGCTCTGAAATCTCTACATTTTCCACTGTTTTTTTTTCAGGGTTGGGGGGTTTCTTGTTTGACTTGTTTAATCTCTTTATTGAAACACTGTGTCATAGCTAGCCACCTTCACAATGGTAAAAGTCTTGCTCCACTGCAGCAATGGATTCTTCTCAAGTACCAATAGAATAAATATTGAATTGTAAAGATTCCTCTGAATTCATTTTGCATAAGCAAATGTAATGTCTGTCCCAAACACTTAAAATTGTTAAATGACTTTTGTCATTAAACACGATGATTTAATTCATCTATTCTTGACAAATATAAGGCAGCACAAGGAGGATGTATGGTATTTGTAAATTCTGGATGTAAAGGCAGCTTGATAAAGTGTAGGGAGTAAAGATTTGTCAGATTGGTCATGCTTGTAACCAGAATGGGTGTACAAGGAAAGCTTTGGTGTGTGAACATTTTTTTGAATATTTATTTTGTATGTGACTTAAGTAATCCCTACATTCTAATACAGAAAGTGGGGTATTGTAAGGTATTCCCCTTCCCTTAAGTCTAAAGAGATACTAATATAAAGATTGTACACTGGAGCAACACTTATTACAATGGAATTTGGTGCTGTATTTATTATTGCCTTTCCATTCTCTAAAAGATCGCACGTGACCGTGATAAAGAAACAGTCTCTGATAGCTAAACAAAGGGGTAGTCATTTCAGTTTATATTTGAACTTCCACTCTTCTGTACAAATCAAACAAAGTGATATCCATCTGCTTACTTACTCCAACCATAAAGCACTATTTTATCATATGCTTCTGTGCATATCTATAAATATATTATATAAATCGTTGTAATATGAGAAAGTTGAGGTTTCAATTGCATCAGAATCAGGAAACACTGGGTTAGGATTGCCAAAGCAACTTAAACTTGAACCCCCCTCCTCATTATCAGCAATATAATAGTGCCTTTCATGTCATGAATTCATAGCTTGTTGCCATTTGTGTTACAATATGAGCATCTGGTTGAAAGTGACAGACAAGATGGCAAATGAAGAAAGAATCATTATTTCTTAGCATTGTGGTAAAATCTAGTTCATCATTTTACGTTACTATGAGTCTGAGACAGCTATGAGATTTCTGATAAGAATGCACCTACCCCACGGCATATTACTTAGAGCATAAGTTCTGAATTAACCAAATCACTGGACTCAAAGAGAGAAAATCCCTTGAATATTAATGAGTCTTTTAAAACAGCATTTATGGTATTATCTGTAATTACATAAGAAAACACTCAAAGAAAATATTTGGAAAACGTAAAAAAGCATGCAAAGAAAAATAATGTCCTATATTTTGCTAAATTATGCTAAAGCTTATGGAAGTCTCTACCTGTCTATTTTATAAAACAGACACCCTATTCAAACAATTTTGTAGCCATTTCTTTCCGTTGTTAATATTTTATGACCATGTTTCACCACAATAAAATTTTTTTAGACATAACATCCTTCATTGCATGATTCAAAATCATTTGCCTACTCTTCTACATTGAACTAAGATATATGTATACTTTATAAATAAGGCTACATTAAACTAGCTAAAGTTTTCAGATTTTTTTAGAATAGACTTGCAACTGGAATAAGTCAATTTTTCAGGTTTTGGGTAATTATTGTTCTATTACTTCTCAGAAAGTCTATCCTGTTATCAACTATATTTTCAGAGCAATATTCCTTTCAGTGGAAATGCTTCTGGAAACTTCAATGTCCTTATTTTACTCAGAAACTTCCTTCAATAAATTAACCAATATGCCTTGTCTTATAAGCAATGAAAATGATGAAAAAAAAAAAAAACACTTAGACCTAGGCCTTTTTATTCTTGTATGAATCAGGGCAAACTTTGAAGTTACAGCTTAAAAATGTCCCTCATCCTTCCATTCCTAATGATTTTACTCCTGACCTTGATATCCCTGAATCTTCTGTATTCACAAAAAGTCCCTTGAGTTTACAAAGACTTATTTGCTGACTTGTCATTTCTTATTTTCTACGGGGAAGGCTATATTTGAAGGAAATCTAGCTCTTCTTCAAGCTTCCTAAGTCAGTAGAAGCAAATGAGCAGTATGCAATTTGATAAAACTTCCTAGTGCACATTTATGTTATCATGGACACAAGAATCAGGCATGCAGGTGAGACGTGGCCTCATCAGTGGAGTATGCCTCTCCATTCCCATGTCCACCAGTCTGTGACTAGTGTGAGCTGGGCCGCTGACTCTCGCCCCATTTGTTTTAGTCCCTTACTTCCTCTCTCTTTTTCTGTCTCTTTTATGAGGAAAAACTGAAACAAGGAGTGAAGTCCAAGAGAAAACAAAAGTGGTCTAGTGCCCAAATATGTATAGATCAGGTCCAGCCTTCTTTGCTTGTGAGTTCAGATGGATAATGGTCTTTAGCATAGTCACTTTGGAGTAATGTTGCTTTTAAACTTTAGAATTTCTCCTTCAGTGAACATAAAAGGAGGGAAATTTGGTTATACAGCCTATGGTGAAGCCTGAGTGTATACACTCACAAGTACATGCATGCATACATGTGCAACAGTATTCATGTGGGCAAAGGTGAAATAAAACAGTGGGCTGCTAAATAGTGAAGAACATACACATAGAAAATATAGTGTGATATTTAAGATGTTTTTATAACTGTAATTATCCTATTGTCTGGTTGAAGGTAAATACTGCATTTGTTTCATCTCTTTGGTAAAGAGTAACTAAGCAATACAAATTCATAAAACCTAAATCTGAATTTTCAGCCAAAGATCCATGTATATGGTTGAGCGCCTATACCATCATGCTCTATACATTTCTTCTCAAAAATGTAGAATTTTATTTTCTTTTGCCTTTCATCCATCCATCCATCCATCCACCCTTTCTTATTAACTGTGGATAGAATCCAATCTGTTCACCCTGGTAAAGGAGGCAATTTTTTCAAGGTTGTAGCAACTGCTTATATAATTACATTTTAATGGATGCATGTTACCATTGATTTTTTTGGTACAGGAGCATTTTAACCCTTACAGGTAGTTGGTCTTGCATTGGTATACAGCAGCTATTTGTGAACTCCAAAGGTCTAGGCACACACACACACACACAGTCCAAGCACAAAAACATGAGAATGTCAGGGAGAACTCTCACTGAAGGAAAGGCTATGCTTGGGCCCCAATATCCTGACTCAAGAATGCCAAATCAATAAAAAATTTTTGGGCCCTCCCTGATGGGTTAAAGCATAGCACTACGAAGCTATCACAGCAACCACTGAAGCACAAGTTCGATCCCCAGCCAGGGGGTGACCCACATGGTGTGGCAGACCTCTCCTGAACTGTCCGCTGCTCCCCTTGGCAATGTACTTCATCAGTCAACCTGTTCTGCTCCCCACTCTGTCTCTGGTGAATCCTCTCACTGCACCCCACCCTCCATCTGGCCTTACCCAGTTCTATATGTATAAATAAATAAATCTTTAAAAAACAATCAGCAGTTTTCTCACGATCTGTTTCTCTTTGCGATAATTTAGTCTCAGGAACCTGTGTACAAGCTCATACGCAAATGAACACATGCCCTTCGTCTGGAATCCCAGGCACTTCCTGGCCAGAAGCCTCATTCCTTAGTGTGAAGACAAAGGTGCTCTTGCAAGAATCCTACACACTCAACAAGTGTGTTAGTTTCATTGTTGTTTGGCTAGGGTGATGCTTGATTGCTATTGAATCCCAGTTGCAAATAGTTAAGTTAATCCTACTCCGAGTTTGCTATCACCAGTTCTCTGACTAAAGTCCCTCAACTTTATACATATCGTCTCTTTTGGTCCCATTTTCCCTTGCCAACGTGGGCTAACATTCTAATATGTCTAATACATATCACTCATTTGGAAGAGTGTTCTATGAGATATCTGGTAAGTTTCCATTCTGCTAAATTTTAAAAGACACTAAACATCTACTTCTTTGTAATATTTTACAGGTATCAATGTGCACTTTATTAAAAAGTTTCTTCTTTAAATACTATCACTATTAGGTAGAACTAATGATCCTGGGTGATTCTTATGTATAGGTCTAGTTTGCAGGCCACACTCCCGGAACAAATCCTGCAGTTCTTTGCTCGTTTGCTTGTGTTAGTCCCACAGCTTTTAAGTTTTTGTTTATCTTTAAAGATTTATTTATTTATGAACACGGAACTGGGGTACAGGCCAGAGGTACAGAGGTGGTGAGAAGATTCACCAGAGGTAGAGCGGGGAGCAGAACAGGCAGATCGATGAAGTATACCACTGAGGGGAGCAGCTGGCGGGTCAGGAGAGGTCTGCCGCGCCATGTGGTCACCTCCAGGCTGGGGATTGAACTCGCAGTGAGGCGGCTGCGGCTAGCTTGCAAGTGCTGCGTCCTTACCCATTGCACCACCAGGGAGGGCTCAACTTTTAACTTTTTGTAGTAGTTTTATTATATAGATGGAGCCAAGGAGTTTAAACAGAAATTTCTTAAACTGTATCTGTCATGACTTTTTTATTTGCATGTTCCTCTATAGTGTGACTTTTGAAACACATACAGGCTAGGGTTCACTTCAGGTGAACCTGTGCTAGGTGCTTGGGAAAATGAAAGTGAAAAAATGCATGCTTTGGGCCCTCCCTGGTGGCACAGTGGATTGAGACGCAGCACTGCAAGCTAGCCCAGCCAGCTTCAGTGTGAGTTTGATCCCCGGTCCCAGAGGTGATTCACATGGCGCGGCAGACCTCTCCTGACCCGCCCGCTGCTCCCCTCAGCAGTGTACTTCTTCGATCTGCCTGTTCTGCTCCCTGCTCTGTCTCTGGTGAAGCCTCTCGCTGCCCCTGCACTTCTGGCCTGTACCTCAGTTCTGTATGCACAAATAAATAAATCTTTTTCTAAAATTACATGCTTTTAAGTTATTCATTCAAGTTGCTATATTAAGATTTAGGAAGGAGGAACCTGTTAGAGAGGATCAAGATAGTTTTTAATTAAGAGACAAATTTCTTCAAACTTTTTTTTTTTTTAACTTTAGCAAAGTCAACGAAGTTGATGTGGTCAGATATGTCTTCACTCTAGGCCTCTCTTCATTTTCCCACTAATTCACTAGGACTTTTCTGGTTCAAGAGGGGGTACTTACTCATGAGCGTACAGTTGTTAGAACTGCAATCTAGATTTTTATTTAACTTGGAAATCCATGCATGCTATGGGTACTTTCTTGGCAGGAAAACCGCAGTGACCACACGGAAGGAGGGAAAATCCTATACTGCTAAAAAGTTAACAAGGATGTAAATAAAGCAATGATACTTCATTTAAAAAAATGCATAAAAGGGCCCTCCCTGGTGGCGCAGCGGGTGAAAGCACAGCACTGAGAATCTAAAGCCGCTTCCGCATGAGTTCTATCCCCGCCTGCCCCGGAGGAGTCCACATGGCGAGGCAGACCTCTCCTGACCCGCCCGCTGCTCCCCTCAGCAGTGTACTTCGTCGATCTGCCTGTTCTGTTCCCCACTCTGTCTCTGGTGAAGCCTCTCACCGCCCCTGAGCCTCTGGCCTGTACCCCAGTTCTGTATGCACAAATAAATAAATCTTTAAAAAAAAAAAAAAACTTTAAAAAAAATTAAAAAAAATGCATAAAAACAGGTTTGGCAATAGTTCAGTAGTTTAATCCTATGGTCAAAACTTTGCTTGAGTTATCAGTTACTCTATATTACACTCTAGTCTTTGTTAATTCAATCATCTTGGCCCATCCTTTGTGCCAGGTGTAGGCCAGAGAAGGGGTTAGATAGCAAGAAGTCTTCCCTAGAGAACATCTGGGCCAAGCAAGCAAGACACTTACTTGTATAATCCCAGGCATTCTTGTTCAGGTGAAGTGCAACCTTAGCAAAAGTGAAAAAAAAAAAAAAAAGAAACAAGGAAGCCAAAAGAACAATGAAACATGGACCTTTTTTGGTTTATTGCAGCTCCCACTGTTTTTTTCTACAGAACAAATTGCTCTCTTCTGACTACTGGATCATCCTTATTTGACTCAATCTCATAACTTTACATGATATATTGCTACACATTTATCATGATTACCCAAAGTGATCATTTGCATTTTAGTGTACACATTTTAATGTTATGCACATAAAATCATAATAATAGAATCTGCTTCTGATAAAAAGAACACTTAGTAAGATCTATACAATGATCTATTTGTTCCATTCCTGACATTCCCTGACGTTCATAAAGCAACAATGAATTAAAACTTTTAAAATGATATTGTGAAAATGTTTTCCTAGAATTTTATCTAAGCACTCTAGAACCCAGAGCTAATGAAATCCAGGTTGGATTCTTAGCCAGCCTGATGCTACCAATCAAGTCATCTGATGGTGGATGCAGAATCCCAACAAAATCGACATGAATGGAAACAAATACTGGTCAAGAGACTCACCCAGGTCACCTCCAGGTCGCTCACCCATCTGCACAGCATTTTCTGTCTTGGTTCAGTACTGCCCTGAGGTACACATTAACTTTAACTAAAGCAAACTGCTAAAGATTTCCTCAGGAATGAGTCCAGGCAATTTCCCTTCTTTCATTTGTAATGTGTTGACATTAATTAGTACCTAATTCCTGGAGTGTGTTCAGGCTTCAGTGACAGACAGAAAGGAGTGATTTCTGAGCAGATTAGGCACACAGCCTCCTGGCAGAACTCCAAGAGATGCAAATACTGCCTAGCTGCTCTCAGGAGCGGGTCTGCAGCAAGCTGGTTCACATTCTTCATTAGGACCTAAGACCTTAAAAAAAAGAGAATGGAAGTGATTCTACCTTAGTATAGTAATGACTTTTCCCTCAGACACACAAGATACTCTGTGTATGTTCCAAGGCACTTGAAGAGAGAGAAGATAGACCATTTCATGGCCATGTAAGGTGACTGAGCAAGCTAGAATCCAATGCAGCTCTGATTCCAGGACCCTCTGCCTTGACGGTATTTTAAATTTCATCACACATCCCTGACTCCCACATATGTGCAAGGAGTTTCTATGTCTCACTGAAAAGGACCATTCTAAAGGACAATTTCATAACATGGGGTAAACTCTAGTTAGAAGTATGGGGGGAGTAGCCAGGGTAATCTAGATTGTGTCTTCCTCGAATAAGGGCAGTGCTCTGGTTGGCCAAAGCTGGAATTCTCCTGTGCCATTTCAGAACTTGGAAAATAATATTAAAATACACAGTTTATACTTCTCCCGGCATGTGGATTATCATTGTCAAAACATATTTGATTATTAGAAAGATGGAGATGGAGAATGAATATGTCAAAGGAGTGAATGATATGGAAGAACTTCTAAGATTATGGTTTTAAAAAGACTGTCCTAAACAATCCAGCAGTGAGTAGCCTGGAACAGTAGAAATCATACTTCCCAACAGGGAAATGAGGGAAAACAAACTGAGATTTTACACCTAACCTTATTTATGAAAATTAAAAATGTTAGTGCACAAAACGACACTACACATTTCACAAGAACACATGCAAACATAAGGATATAGACCAAACATATTAGGATAACATTTAGAGGAAATTGGCATGGAATAAGAGGACAAAGTAGGACGCAGAAATAAAAAGAGGGGTTTTCCCAAGACCAGTGATGATAATGCATTGTGAGCAAGTGATATGATTAGCTTGACCCTGTACCTATATCTAAAAAAAAAAAAGCAAGTGTAGTGAGTGCATTGTAATGTCACAAACAGAATACACAGTTTAGTGCTTTGTAGCTTCCAATTTTAATCCCCTGTGGCTTTGAGCATATTGTGAGGTCTGTAGCAAGCATCATCACACTTTCTTCACTATATATGATCACTACTATTATTTATGATCATTCTAAATAGACAAAGCCATTCTACTGCAAGAATAGTACAGAAACATTTACAGGAAAGAACACCATAATTCTGGTGTGCTCATTGCCTTCTCAGATATGAGTCAGTAAAAATATAAACCTTCCTGCATTAACACAAGAAAGCAAGTCTTAGAGTACATGTGATTTTTGTTCATTTCCTTAAGCTCTTTTGTTACCCTTGATTAGTTGCATTTAATCTACCCTCTGGCCACAGAAAAACACCCATTACAAACTATTCTCTTCCCAGTCAGGATACTTAGATTTACTGATCAGAATATAGTTGTTATGCAATGCACTGGTTCTTTCATCAAGACAATTAACTGAACAAATATTCTCTTCTTGTCTTCTTATCTTGCCTTTAGCCCACACTCCAATGAGTGAGGGCCCATATTCATATGTAGCCTGTAAGAAAAGTGTAACATTTTAAATAACTCACCCAGAGGAGAAAGAAATAGTGATTCTATTACAGCAAGACCTCACAGCAATTATGAAAATAGAATCTCATACAAATTAATATTTAAAACAACTAATGGATATTTTATGCACCAACTTCCTGGTTAGGTTTGTTTTCTTGATTTTTTTTGCATGCTTTGCATGAAAGTTTTAATATTTTAGAAACCTTCAGATTTTATGAACCAAAACATAGTGCTTATGAATACACACATGGAGATCTCCAGCCTGAAGCTCCCTTTAAGAAAAAAGCCTGAATGTTGAAATTTTAGCATATCTAGTTTTTAAGTGGTTGAGCCTTTCAAGGAGATAGTAATCTATCATAATGGAACATTAACTTCACTTAAAAAGCATACATTTATGGTGCTGGTTTTATGACATCATTATGGTTTTTACTCCTCATGTTGTTATTTTGTGATCAGCGTGTGAAAATACTGCAGAGATAAGTGACAAAGAGTTTAGTAGTCAGTTAGCTGGGGTTTCAAAGTTATTTGCCATTAGATTTTTTTAATACAACATAAAAAGAAAGCTATTATCTGTCACTGTCAAAGAAATGTGGTCTGTGGTACATACAATTGAAGTTTCCTCTAATTACATGAGATTAGATTTGCTTTCTCCATAGTCCATTTATAATGGAATGAGTCAAAGAATTCATCTATTCCTTTTTTAATGTCTTTAGACTAGTGTCTTCTTCCTCAACAAGAGATAGGATAGTTGGGATTTTATTTGGATCAATGTAGTGACCTCAACCAAGTGAAAGGCCCACATTACGTTAGGATGAATGAACAAAACTCTGTGTCTTTCTTTTACTGAAAGTTCAATTGAGTTTATACAAATTCTCTTCATTCAGATTGCTGATTTGTTCCTTTAAATATTTATTCATTTATTCATAAGGGAATCCAAATTGCAGTGGATCAGAAAATATTTGTTTAAGCACCTGCATTAAGCCAGACATTGTCCGGTCTCTAGAGGTGTGTTTTCTAAAATGTCTAATTCCCTGTAACCAAGTTCTGAAAGTAATGAGAACAACTAAGTGAGAAATATGGAGGGCTATAAGAAGTCTGGGCCCTCTCTGGTGGCGTAGTGGGTTAAAGCACAGCACTGAGAAGCTAAAGCCTCTTCAGCATGAGTTCGATTCCCGCCTGTCCCGGAGGTGACCACATGGCGCAGCAGACCTCTCCTGACCCGCCTGCTGCTCCCCTCAGCAATGTACTTCGTCGATCTGCCTGTTCTTATTAAAATTACTTCCAAATTATCTTGAAAACTCCAGTGAGAAAAGTTAGTCACTGTTCCCAAGGCCTAATAAGAATACGGGAAAGCAGCAGATCCAGGTTATGGTTAATAAAACCGAAGCACTTTCTGTCACTTCTGGGATAGACCACTAATTGAGAGCACTCTCTATTCTGGTCATCTTTTGACCTGGTGAACCCACTATTACAAGTTCTGACTTGAAAGAGTGGGCCCTTTGCCCTATAGGGAAAGAATTCATCAGAAAGTACTAGGTTAGTTGAACCAGAAAAGACAATATTAGAGACTCATGCACAAAGGAACCAGTGCCAGAAAGGAAAAATTAACCTGACTCCTCAAAGGGATATAGAAGGAGATATGTAAAGGTTAAGTCCAAGAGGCAGGGAGGAGAGCCGCTTCCTAGCTTGTCTGGATTGGGCTATCCCTGCACATGTGCAGACTGGTTACACTCCAACTGTACACACATGAGGTCTCCACCTTCCTCCTCCAGGAAATTGTGAGATAATCATTAGTTAGGATCGAACCCTAAACTCTAGCATAGCACCTTATGATCAGCATGGTGGGCCAAATGTTTGTGATAAGGCTCCCTAGTCCATGACTCAGTCCACCTGTTCAAACAGAAACTAGAGCAATTCATTCTACCGGTTCGATTTTTTTTTTCTACCTAGGCTGGCTCACCTGGAACCCCATATTGAGTCGATGGCATAAAATGATAGCAAATCTACAAGGAGCAGAACCCCTTATTGATCCTCATTGGAGATAAAGCTTGAATAAAAACATCACCTTTGTTGTTTTGAGAGTCTTGGGGGACTGTACTGGAGCAGGTAATGCAGACATACCTGCCATCCTCTCCTCCCAAAAGGGTTGTTATCACACATCCTGTAACGTCAATAAAATAGACAAACGTGAAAAAATGAAATCTGAATGTGCATTCTAACAACAGAAAAACCTTTTTAAAATGATTCTATAAATAATAATACGTATTGACTCCATATGTTAGACTTTTCCTTGTAAAGAACTAGAGAGGCAAAACAAGAGCAAAGACTTAAAGACCACAGTGAACTTGACCTGATTGTGAACAGAAAAACAAAAGGTCGATGTAAATATCAGAGGTTAAGAAGAGAGTGGTGACAAATAAGGGATAAGAGATAGAATCAGGCCCTTCCTGGTGACGCAGTGGGTTAAAGCACAACACTAAGAAGCTAAAGCTTCTTTTGGCTTAAGCCGATTGCAGCCTGCCCGGTTGGTGACCACATGGCGTGGCAGACCTCTCCTGACCCGCCCGCTGCTCCCCTCAGCAGTGTACTTCGGAGATCTGCCTGTTCTGCTCCCCACTCTGTCTCTGGTGAAGCCTCTCACCATCCCTGCACCTCTGACCTGTACCCCAGTTCTGTATGCATAAATAAATAAATCTTTTTTTAAAAAAAAGAGAGAGAGAATCACAGAATTTATTGGGGATAAGATTACTTAGGTTTTATACATGTTGGAAAATACTTCAGATTTTATTCTTGCTATAATGGAAAATTTTAAACAAGAAACAATGTGATATTACTTACATTTTCAAAATCATCTTGTTACATAAGAGCAGAGAAGAGGGTAGATCTTCAAATACAGAGAGGAAAAAAATGAAATCCCCATTGAATACGCTTGTGCTTGGCTTTCATCTTTGGTCTTTTTTATTCATATTCCTTATATTGTAAAATATATTATTGTGTTAAATATTATTTTTCCAAAATTGAGGTTAATAAAAATTCTTGTAATTTTGGTGTAATACCAATGATATTATGATCCATTTAGCAGGCATTTATAAGGATTTAGGTCACAGATACTATGGTACAAAGATAATAGGGACAACACATAAAAACTGTGGAAATATTCCAATGTCTCCCAACCCGTGCTTCCAAAGACCATTGCACTCTCTTGCTAGTGAAATTTTGTCCTCATTTACTATCAGTCCTCTTCTTTTACAATCTAGGCTATGAATGCCTCAATTTTCCTGAATCTTTGTCCCTCCAAGTGTAATGTGTTTTTAACACCATTGACCCAAACTTGTCTTTGAAGATTTATTATTTGGGAATAGTCAGAGTGACTTGTGTCTTTTTTTGTCACTGTCCACAAATAGTATATATGGGAAGGGAATTATAGGAGGCATTGAAAAGGGAATGTTCCTAAAGAATAAAGGGAAGAAATAATCAAACCCCCAGGTTAGATTGAATTCTCAATGAGCTCAGCTGTACTGTGGCATCAGAAGCACAGGAGGAAATGCGGTTTAGAGATTCTGACCTGTTGCAGTAAGTAACCTAATCAGCATGAGTCCCCCTTTTATGGGAGATGCAAGTACAACACATCCTTCAAATATCATCAGATTAGATCAATAATGACACACTCCTCCAGCACCCTACCATGGCTGGGAAAGGGAGAAGTGCTTCTGTTCACACTCCATCATGACTTAGGAAGTTAAAATCTTGACTCATTATATGTAAATATATTTAAGAGTCCTCACTCTGCATAGTTCCAATGCCCATTTCAGTTTCATGATTTAATGATATAATATTGGTCCCCTATAACATGCTTCCCATTTCCATCAACACATTATTATTTGTGAGTAACTACCAAAAGTATAAACTTTACTGCTAGCTCTTCAGTCTACACATGCTACATAAAGAGCAGATGCCCATCCTCACACATGACCAGCCCCGTCTCTTCTTTCAAAGCTTGGTAGTAACTGGCTACTGTACACATATGCTCAGTTCACATACAGACATGGACGAAGTTGTGTTGCCTCCTTGTCTTCCAGGAAGCAAACTCACATGACATGTTATAAAAGTGGATCATTGCAAGAGGAATGGGTGAAAGAATAGCAAAATAGTGAAAATAACGCTGAAAATGGAATCCAAGTCAAACATTCACAAAGCTATAGAAAAAAAAACAGGTCTCGCGAATATTGATGCAGCTTCTGTTGGCAACACCAGATACAAAGATAGAAGAGTTTAGAAAAGCAAACTTACATGTGGCTAACTCGCAGGACCTCAAGTGCACCTGTCCCCCTGGCTAATGTTGTGCATGGGTGAACATACTCCCCAGTTAGGCCAACAAACAAGTCAGCAGAGCATAGTGTACTCTGTCTGCAAATAGCTGCAGCCCACTACTTTGTTCCAAGTAGAAGCTGCAAGAAGCCCCAGGTCCAGTACAAACATGAACCCCATCCTTTACGTAGGGCACATTTCCTGTTTTTCCCTGCACCTACAGACCCTATATATACCCATGGGCAGTCCTAATAAATAGACTTCGGACTCCAGACTCCAGGCTCCTGCTTCGTTCTTTCACGTCTCTAAGTCTCCTACGTTCCACTGAGTCTCCTATGTTCCACCGGCAAATGTAGGGGTCAGTGCACCCCTGGGTGGGTTTGCAACACTTACAGATGGAAATTAAGGAAAGTGTTGTGATAAACAGGATGGTGGCTTCCCAGAGGCAATGTCTGATTACAGCCAATCATTTCACAAGAAGTTCCTCTCAAAGAGACTTCATGGTTCTATAGGAGTTGAGGATAAAATGTCAGGGGCTGGTAATAAATTTGCCAAGGCATAGAAAAGATGCCTTTCTATGTGTACCTCATAAGTGACATACAAGAAAAATAAAACAAGGCCTGTTCAAACTACTTTTGGGATGTTTTCTTCAAAGAGAAGTAAAACATTGAATTCCCAATGCTTTCAATATTTTATATTCAAATGAATTAAATGAATATTAATTTTTCTGTTTCCTTTTAGTTCACTATAGAATATTTATAACCAACATTTATATAAAATGAAAGAAGTTTTTCAATGTTTGGTAGAAATTTTATTTTCACTGAAGTAAACTTGCACTATTACTTTATATAAGTCTCAGGTGTTCATCATGAGAAATCACATGATAAAATTTTAAAGCTCATGGAACGATCTTAAATTTCACATTTATTCAGCTTTCCCTTGCTTAGTTTTAGTCTACACACCATTCCACTCTCCTGTGCAAAGCAAGAATTGTCGGCCCTGAGAAACTCAGCCTGCAGTCTCACTGTCTGTCCCTTTATTCTGTATGGGTGCTGCTCCTGGTTTTTACGAATTTTAACTCCCTGGTGTTATTCTCTAATGCTAGTAAGTGATTTTGAATGAAGTCCTTTACTGTGACTAACCTGCATTTGTTGTTCTCTTAATTCTTTGTGAAATTTTCCTCTTTGGATAGAATTAAATTTTTAGTGGTGAGCATAATGCAATATATACATATGTTGATTTATAATGATACACATCTGAAACCTATTTAATGTTATAATTCAATGTACTTCAATAAAAAAACTTAATGTTTCCTTTTTTAGCTAGAGACTTTAGTAGTGATTTGTTAATAGTAACAATAAAATTGGAAATTAATTCTCAAAAATTAAGAGATTAAAGAAATAATCACTTCTGCAGCAAATGATTAAATCTATTTAAAAGGATTATATAAACGAACATTAAAATGATGGGGAAAACTTTAGAAGTAACTCAATAAATGAGAAAAGCAGGCAACCAAACACTGCAGTGTGATTTTATTTTTGCAGCCACACACTTATATGTGTACATGAACTTATATGTATACATGTAAGTAAATATGTATATAAATAGTCAAATAGTCATAATGAAGCTATATCAAAGTCTGAAGTGCAGTTACCTTTAGATAGAAGGATTATGGAAAAATTTTTCCTGCTGTTTCCTGAACTGTTTATAATGGGTATATAACACCTTTTTCAAAACCCTTTTATGTTGGCATTATTTAACATTCTAGTAATAAAATTAATCACTAAAGCTGGCTTTAAATTATTTTTTGATTCTCTCAACCTTTCCCACTTGATTTCTCTTCCTATTACAGACTCAGAACATTTCCTGACTCAGGCAGTCTTGATGGTGCCGACTCTCAAAAACCTATATATTTAGAAAGATCAACTTTTCCATTATCAGAGCTGAGGCACATAAGAGTTTAGAAGCACTCCGGAGTTGCAACTTTCAAAAACTCAAATTGCATTGCCTCTAACTTTCCATGTCTCCTGTCCCACCCAGGCATTGCTGATGAATTAAAGAAACACTCTGTGCAGCGTATGTGGCACTGCCTGTGTGTGATTAGTTGAAAATAGCTGACAAATCCAAATGCTTAAATAAATCAGAAGGACGGAAACTAAGGCACACATGTTTACAATCTTCTTGCACAGTCATGTAAACATAATCTGGTAGAAAAAACAATGCTTGCTAGATTTTGCTCACAAATAAAAAATTTTGTCAAAAACCTATTTGTTGAGGATTTATTATGTACCAACACCTGTGTTTAACAATTGAGTTCTTTATCTCATTTATCCTCAATAGAACCCCACAAACAGGATACTATAAGCATCATTTTTTAGATCAGGAAATTGTAGCTCAGAGATGTTGAGTAACTCATCTAAACATTAGACACAGTCAATAATAATAACCACATAGTGAAGAAGAATACATGATTACAGTGACCATATAAGGCATGTGTCTACTTATATAGTAATATGACTGGTTCAAAACATCTTTCATTTACAAACATAAGACAAGACATAAGTAGTTATAAAAATAAACAACTGTGTGTGAAGCTGTATTCTAAAAAACCTCACATAAGTGTATTTATTTCATAAACTTCTTACATAAATACATTCAAGTGTATTTATTTCATTAACTTCTTATGTAATTGCCAATTGCTTTTAAGAAGGCAAAAGATTTTATCTAAACCAGGAAAACTTAGTAATGTTTTGAAAGTGGCATAGGCTAAAATTTGACAAAAGCAATGAGAAACGCTACGTTGGAATTAAAACAAATCTTTAGCTTTGCTAAAATTGTTTTGCTCAGCCAAAAGTACTATATTAACTAGAAATGACAGAATGACAAAATCAACAAGTTTCATTCCTTTTAGACAATTTCATGTATCTCCCACTTCCTGAAATGACAAAATTGATTGATGATTCTTATTGAAGACATTACTCCTAACCTCCTATAACTGTCATTCTCACTCTGATCATTGATTCTCACTACAGAATCTCAAAACCTTTTTTTTTTTCCACCTTGGCCTCCCATCTCTGACCTTTCAAGTGTTCCTGAAATCAAATTGCCAAATCCTGTTTTCTCCTTGCAGAACATCTCCTCATCCCCCTAATGTAATTTAAACTGACAATTTTCAATAATATATCTGCAGATGAAGAGAAGGGTGGCTCAAGGGGCACTCCAAGCAAGTTTCCATTGGACAGACCAGGCCAGAAAAGGTCTGTCTGCAGCCCTGGGTGTTGATGCAATAATCACTCCACATTTACCCCTCTACTTCCTCCTGGCATCCAGTACGCGGCTAGGTTCTTAGGCTTCAATTTAAATGGAGACAGAACATTCCTATTAATAAGAGTAGCTAGTATTTATAGTGTAGTTATTATATGCCAGACACCTCACAAGTCTATAAAGAACATATCTAATTAAGAATATATCTATGTGCTTTCTGTATTTGAGATTAGTGGGCTTACTCAGTGTTCTAAATAATGATCAAGAACAAACATGGCACCTGTTCTCATCTCTCCCTCATTCTTTCCCCCATAAATTTTTATTAAACACTTACTCTGTGTTTGTAATTGCTCAAAATCAAACCTCAAAAGAAATATAACTTTGATTATATCTTTAAAGCTTTAAAGGTCATTTGAGAAACTATCAAAATAAATTTAATGTGCACTCTCTACAACATTAAATTATTGTATATCACATTACTAAATTCTTGGAGTAAAAATAGCATTGAGTAATGTAGGAAATGTCTTCATGCTTAAATGATAAATATTTAAAGTATTTATAGATGCAATGACAAATTGTTATAGTTTACTTTCAAATGACTGGAGGGGACAAAAATAAATTGGAGAAGATAGATATTACATAGATGATAGATTAGATAGGTAGATAGACAGACAGACAGACAGATAGATAGATAGATAGATAGATAGATAGATAGATAGATAGATAGATAGATAGGATAGGATAGATAGGATAGATAGATAGATAGATAGATAGATAAACAAATATCATAAAAGATTGACAAATTGTGAATTTAGGTGAGGAATGTGTGGTTGTTCATTGTGTTGTTCTTTCAACATTTCTGCAAATTATAGCCAGAAGCAGCACCATTTCCAGTGAGGGTGCAGATGGTAAGTCTCCCCAACTAACAAGAAATTCTCAGTTCCAGGAGGGTGTCTGAGAATTCAGCTCAATTCTGATACTATCCACTGAGATAATGTCAAATTCAACACATCAAGATCTCAGTCTCACAAAATGGGCCTCCACTCCAAACATGAGCCTCCAGCTCCAGAAAATCTGTGCTCTGACCAGCAAGCTATATATCAAAAGGCCTTACACATGACTGCTCAGACTTCAAGTGCCTGCTGCAAGCCCCAAATAATTACCTATGTTTTCTGATATGCTCACTAAGAATTAGAGGTACTCAGGACACTCACGTCAGGTTTGACGAATATGCTAGAGCAGCACAAAGAATTCAAGAAACTCATTTACTTACTAGATCACCAATTTATTAAGTGGCTATGTGTCAACATTCAGATGGAAGGGATGCAAGGGACAAGGTATCGAGGATGGCACAAAGCACCCGTAGATCAATCCCTAAGTGTACCATTCTTCCCCAAATATTCGTGTATTCACCAACCCAGAAACTCCCCCTCTGTTTGGCTTTTTATGGGAGGCTTCATTTCACTGAGGATGAGTGATTAAATCATTGCTATTGACATCTGAACTCCAACCCTGACACCCTGTCCTGACCAGGAAATTAGAGAGTGGCAATGAAAGTTCCATCCTCTCTTCAGGTCCCGGTTCCAGAGCAACCAAATCCTCACCCTAAGTTTATTCAAAAATTACCATCATTAACATTACAACATACACTTTAAAAACAATGTATCCCAATGGGATCTGTAAGCCAGAAACTGTGGAAGACCAAATATGTGTGAGGAATATATTTTGGATAATTGAATGATTGTATTTTATTATATATCAACATACCTACTTATTTTTTTCTATAAATCGAAATAGCATATATAGGTTTTGAATTTTTTTAAAATGTATTTATGTATGCATACAGAGTTGGAATACTGGCCAGCGGTGCAGGGGTGGTGAGAGGATTCACCAGAGACAAAATGGGGAGAAGAACAAGCAGATTGACAAAGTACACTCCTGAGGGGAGCAGTGGGGGGTCAAGAGAGGTCTATGACACCATGTGGATCACCACTGGGGCATGGGATCTTACTCGCACTGAAGCAGCTGTGGCTAGCTTGCAGTGCTGCCTCCTAGCCCATTGAGCCACAGGGGAGGGCTCTGAATTTTTCAAAGCAAAAGTTTAGGGAAACTCAGAGGGGCTGATATACCTGAACAAATAATATTATTATTATTCCTGATCTCGGGGGCAATAAATTGAAGGACGTTTGCCCATGCTTTCATAAGAAAGGCTGGACAGTAGCAAAATAGTCAAAAAAAAAAAAAAAACACCTAATCAGACTATAGAATATTGTAGACTAATTAGTTAGCCTTACCAAACTTCAGCCTAGTTGATTTTATTGCCTTAATGCCCTAAAAAAATGAGTGAATAAATATGTTAACCTCCCACCCTAGCATAAGAGTTTCAGAGCCCATGGTATTTATCATAGAAAGAATAATGAACAGATATTTGCTCAGATTTGTTATGTTTATTTATTCATCCTAAGAAAAATATTTGCCTTTTGTAAGAACAGTCTCTGAATTCACAGGAAAGCATACGTCATCCTGTAAATTTGATAGCGGTGAGGACAGAGGCTTTAGAATCCCAAATCATAGTCTCCAGGAATTAAAATCCTTTAACTTTCTACTCTCAAAATTGAAGGTAAAGGTTTCAAATATTGTGCCCAGAGTTGAGCATAAAGAGAGCATTTATGTTTACAATATGACTCTAGCTTTCAATTCTATCCCACTCTGTGATGCCAAATCTGTCCCTGGTTCACTGGCAGCATTTAAGCTAAACTGTGAGTAATCAGAGGGCCTCAAACAGCAGCCACACCAGAAACCAGATGGAATGGGCATTCACTTCCACTGTCATTTGGGAAGCTGAGATAAACAGTGAAAGGATGAACAATAGAAAAGGAGTTTCCTCCTCCATCAGTGAAAGAAATCTTAAAAATATGAAGATCAAGGACTGCTAGAGATAACAGACACCAAAGAACTGAAACCTTTCAACAGCAGGTGTTATGAGGAAGTCTACAGTCTTTTGAAAAAGTGTGTCAGATCTCTTTAGGACTCAGTACAACGCTTCTGGTTCCTATGGTGACATTGATAATACATTGTCAATCATTGTGATATCTAGATCTACATTAAGTAGTTTAAAAAGCACCGTGAAATGCTTGAAGGTTAAATTGATTTCTCCTCTCAAATGCTTGGTATCAATTGTAGTTTTGATAATCAGAGAAGATATACTCAGTTTGTGGGAAATACTGACAATTGTCTTGTTTCTTCTAGGGCTCAGAGAAAGAAAGCCATAAACTGAGTCCCTTCACAACAACCCCAGACACTGATCAAAGCACGTATCTTCAGAGTGGAAGAGACTAAGTAATTCATTAGTTCTCGGGGCTATGCCCAAAGCTTCACTTAAATAATGCCAATCACTGAAGTATTTTCCAATCTCAAGGACAGCAGCTGATTTGTCTTGTCCTTACTAAATTAATTTGTGTTTGAGGAAACGGCAGTTTCTGATAAAATTTTGTGGAAACATGTCTTCAAATACAAGGCAGCCATAAGCCACTGAGCCATATCAAAAGCTGGTCTATTTTGTGATATTAAGTTAACCATCAATCACCCATTTTGTGATTGGGAGAATAGAAAAGGACTTTCTGTTCTTTCTCACTTACTGGATTTTGCACGCTTTTCATCTAAGAGAAAGATGAATTTTGTCAAATCGTAAAAAAAAATTGAATTTCCAGATACACAAAATTCCAGTTAGACTCAGTCCATGATAAGTCCTGCCTGGCCACAGAATGGACCCCTCCGAACCCCTGCAGTTGGTCTTGGCAGTAGAACTGATGTGCCATTTTCCTTCCTGGAGGAATCTTCCCTCCCCTGGTGCAGGCCCTTTGCTCTTTAGTGTAGCATCACAACCAGCAGCTTTGACTGGAAAGGTGGTTTTCTCCTCATGCTTCCACATTTACACACTTCCTATGAGACTTCAGTGCTGCTCTACAGAGCTTATTTTTCATGGTTTTGTGAATATGCTTTAACAGAGCAGGCAGTCATTCTTCAGAATAAAGAATACGTTATTGAGCATTTAATGTGCAATATGACCTACACTGAAAAAATCATTTTAATATACTATAAAATATTTTTTTAAAAAATGAAGCATTTCTCTACCCATATGATTCCAAAAGAAAAACTACTTTCTGTTTATACTAGTAAATCAGAATAACACTAAATCTTCTATGAGTTTAGCATTTGTGACTTTAGTTTATGAAAGATTATAACCACATTTATTCATTTGCATTACATAGATATTTTGCCTCTTTTGTGCATAATAATAGTAATAATTACTAATATTAACTAAGCACTTAAGGCCTGGAATGACTCTATTAACTCTTATGCTCCATGTATCAACCTCATTAAGTAGGATTCATTACTGTTCCAGATTTGCAAATGAAGAAAAAGTCTGGTAGGTGACAAACAAGAACAGGAAAACTGTTCTGACTGACTCCTTCCTGAGAGCTAAGGCAGCGCACCAATCCTGTGCCAATCACCCCCACCCCTGGAGCTCATATTTTCTCACATTTCGTACAAGCTTATGTGCCTATTAGTCTACTGGTGTAATTTGTCTGCAGTAAAATGCCATGACTGAATAACTGAAACAAAAGAAATTTATGTCTCACAGTTTTGGAGGCAGTGAAGTCCAAGATAAAAATGCCAGCAGTAAATGCCTTCTCTGGGTCTGGGAGTAGGGGGAGGGCTTCCATCTTAATATGCACGCAGGTGACCTCTGTGTTTGTAGAGAGTGAGAGAACTCCCAGGTGATTCAGGACCTAACCTTATGACTTCACCTAGCCTGATTTATATTCATTAAGTCCCCTCTCTCAATGTAGTCACAGAGGGAGGGGGATGGAAAAGTTGTTATGACTTCAACATATGAATTTGGGAGGGGCACAAATATTCAGTCAATAACAACGGACAACTAAATGTATTTCCAAAAGAAAATTATTCCAAGTTCAGTAAAATGCTAACAAATAGGTACTTCTCAATCCCACAATTTTCCCATTAAAAAACAAAAACTACAATATCGCATTGTACAGAAGACCTAACATGGGCAAATTATTAAAGTGAGCATTTTCACTGTTCTTATCAATTGAGCTAATTAAATGACAATGGGTGACTGCAGAATGGAGTTGTCCAGAGAACAAAAGCAAATATTCAAAGAAACAATGAGCTCTGCCTAACTCATTGGGGAGACAATTCTCTAGACTTTACATAAATCCATCAGTCAGTAGTGTTAACTGGACAACTTTGCCCTGCCTGGTATAGACTGGTTTCACTTATGATGAAAAAAAAATATCATTTACCTGACACATATTATAACCAAAGCACATGTATCTTTAATCATTTCAGAGATTAGCACACAATCATAAAATAATAGAGAGAAGACTTGATTAGTTATAGTCATTTTCAGCAAACTAAGTTGCACTTCTTTTTTAAATTAAGCCTGAAATATACTTGTGGAAAAATAAGGAACCAGGAGTAAGCTTGTACATGTATTATTTGTGATTCAATAGAATGAGAGACATAGGAAAACAAGCTGTGAGTCCTCCTTATAAATAAATGCTGCCAGAATTTCAATTTTTTGGCATGGCTCTGATCCTATTTAACTCATTATTGACATCATTGTCAATATTTTTACCAATACAATGAAGCATATCATACTATTTGAAGCTTCAGCCTGTAAATATTACTGTTAAATGGTTTTCTGCTCCCACAATGGTGAATCAAAATTAAGCCTATGAGATTTTCTCAAATTTATTCTTTCCACTTTATACAATAGCAGACTGGTAAAGCAGAGATACCTGGCGACATCTATACAACTAATTTAGTAACTTCCAGACACCAAATCATAACAGTTCACAATTTCTGTGGATGAATATTGTAATAACTTTCTACACTCATCAGTGTAAGGGATGGCAAGTTGGCTGAAATATGAGTCATTTCCAAGTATACAATTAAATAGATGATAGATAGATAGATAGATATGATTGACAGATGGATGGATGGATAACTAGATAGACCTAACTAATTGTTTAAGAAATTTCCAAGTCAATGGATATTGGAAAAGATAGCATTTCTTGGTGTTCCACAGGTTTTAATTGTGAATTTATTCCTCATTTTTTTTCTTTTTCTCCCTGTTCCTTGAATCTCCCTATACTGTTACTTTTGAAACAGAGCAAACATTCAAGAAGTATCATATTTAGGGAGGGATATCACTCACACAGCTATAGCCTGCTCACCCTTTCTGAATCAGACAGACAGGGCAATTTTTCCTTTGGAATAAATATGTTGGAATCAAGGGAATTGCCAGGAGAAGGTTTTGTCCTTTGCTTAAATGGGTTTAATCCCATTCCACAGGACTATACTTTTGTTTGTCTTCCTGTCAACCTTCTACACTTACCTTGGCATTTCTCCTAATCAACATTCAGTACTGCATTGGAATGTCGGCCTGCAAGTCAGCTAAGGTAACCTGGCCCCCTGCCTTCCTGTTAGGACTTCCTCAGTCACCATCAGCTCACATAGCCCAGTGCCAAGCAGACAGAAATAACCACAGGATGCCACAGTCACCATTTCTTTGGCAGGATAACTATCCTTCCCACTCCTTTCTTTTAGCTTTTCAGGATCAGATATCTGACTCTTTCACCCCTACACAATCTTGTTCCTTTGGCATAGAAATGTCATCTATCAGTAAATGATAGGTATTGGATGAAGCACAATGATAATACTTTCATATCTTCTGAAAACTAATTTCTGGGCCGTCTCTCGTGGCGCAGTAGGTAAACACAGCGCTAAGAAGCTAAAGCCACTTCAGCACAAGTTCAATCCCCCACCCCGGAGTTGACCCACATGGTGTGGCAGACCTCTCCTGACCTGTTCACTGCTCCCCTCAGCAGTGTACTTCCTCAGTTGGCCTGTTCTGCTCCCTACTCTGTCTCTGGTGAATCCTCTCACCAGACCTTTGCTCCAGTTCTGTGTGCATAAATAAATAAATCTTAAAAAAAAAAAACTAATTTCCCTTAAATTTGATTGCCAAATTCTACCTAATTCCGCAAATATTTACTGTGTAGCACATTAATGAATATAATACATAGTACCTGCCCACAAAATAAACTTTGAGTAGGTAATAAAACTATAATACATAATACATGGCAAGTTTAATATTAAAGTTATAAAAATTCCAGATGTAAATGGAATATTACTGAGCAATCAAAAAAATAAATTCATTCCATTGGTAGAAACATGGATGGAGCTAGAAGGGATTATGCTCAGTGAAATAAGCCAGAAAGAAAAAGAAAAATGTTGGATGGTTTCACTTAGTGAAGGAATGGGGGGGTAACAAATAAGGGATCATAAAAATATTATAGTAAATTAAAAAACACAATTAACAAGCACCTGTTAAGAAGAGGGCACTATCACTGCTGTGGTGTAAGTCCTATCCTCAGCCTTGCAGCTGCCAGTGTACTTCTCCTATCCCCCTGGCTGCTCCCTTTAGCAAATATTTCAGTAAATATCTGCCTGTTTTGCTCCCCACTTTGTCTCTGGTGAATACTCTAAGCCCCACACTTGTGCCCTACACCCCAGTTCTTCTATGTAAATAATCATAATAAATAATAATATAATAATAAATACTATATTCAGGACTGTCACTTTATTCTATAGACTAGTGGCTCCCAAAAGCTTGCCATGGGCCAGAATGAGTTTAAGTATAAATTTATACTGTTTCTCGGGAGAAATGAGAAAGATAAAAATAATTTGTAATTTTTTTTAAATCAAACAAAATGGTACTCAATTTAAAGATCTCTCCTTTATCCTGAGAGTGCCTGTCTATATTTGGAATCAAATACAATTGCTTTTGTGAAGCAATGGTAAGAATAGATGGCAGTTTATGGGAGATCCTAATGTTCTTACTTAGAAAAAATAAGCACTGGAAACACAATTTTGAGCTCCATAATTTATTTTTATTTCACCAGTCCAAGAGATCCCAAATTTAGGGACCGTTTCCATAGGTAATGTAGATCTTTGACAGGGGGGTAATATAGTGGGAAGTGTTCTTTAGGAAACATAACTCTGAAAGCAATGACATCAATAGAAAAAAGAAAGGAAAAAGAGAGAAAAGGTTAGGAGGAAAGGCAGTAAATGACAAAACAATCACATGATACAAGGAAGGTGACTAGAAATCTATGCAGCAAACAATCAGTACCTAATTTAGGACATCAACACAAAGAAATAAAAGAAAGCAATGTAGGCAAAAGATAGAAGAAACAAGATTGGCAATGGGTGAATGTAAAAGCTGAGTTATATTCTCAGCCTAGAGTCTGAGCCAGTAGGCTCTAATGTATAAAAAGATGAAAAAGAAACAGCAAAGATTTGGAGGCCTTGAGAAGTGATTGACTGGACATTAGAAAATTGATAATGTCTAGAGAGTTATACCTCTATTTTATCTGCATATAAAGGCTGAGAGAAAATAGCTCTCACCACAAAGACAAGAGGGTGAAGGTTGAACTCTGAATGGAGAACATCTCCACTACTTGCTGCCCCTTATTCATTGATGTCTTTATTCATTTATGTCTTCTGTTGAGAACCATGGTTGAAACTTACCCTTTGGAGATAATAATCTCACCAGGGAACTTCTCTTTTTTACTACCATTACTTCCTTATTAGTCACTCTAATGCAATTAATTTGAAAAATCTGTTTCTGTCTTTTAGTGCATTTCTCTGTTACCACATACTTAAATTAAGTTCAGCATCACATCAAATTGAGTATGTTGAGGAGATATAAAATAGCAGCTATTGAACCCAAGGAAAATTTAAGCCTTTTCTTCAAATATAGGGAGAGAAAAAAGACTGAAATTTGAACTAGAATGATTAAGTTGAGCTTTTAAAAATGTGTGGCATTAACAGAAAGGCCCACAGATTTTAAAATTCTTTGGAGATACATTTGGTTCTGGCTACTCGTGATGCTGTACAATTTATTTTTGTAGTGTAATAATAGCTATGATTTTCTGATCATTTACTGTGGTCAACGTGAGACAACTGCAGCCCCATTTGTTTCTTCACCAAAAAGAAAACCTATTGGTAGATAATTTGAGTACAGGTTTTTTAAAATAGTAAAAGTAATATTGATAGAAGTTGCTTGTCCAAAGTCATCAAGCAGGATTTGGGATTAGAACTCATGCATTGGGCAGGCTTCTTTAACATATGACAGCAAAACCAGTTTAAGAAAAAAAGGAAATGCATGCTTTGTTATATCTAAATCACCCAGGAGCAGAGCTGCAGCTACCTCCAGAGGGAACAAATAACTCCACAATGTCATCAGCGTACAGTGTCCTCACTTTACTGTTAGCCAGGTGTCTTTGTGTTGACTCCATTGTCAAACAACCTCTCCTATTGCTAAGTCAGAATGTGCCCAGTCTACTCACCCTGATGCCCAGACTCAACCAAAACCAGCAGGAAAACACAATTGCCATTGTCCAGCAGTCCCAGGAAATGCCTCATTGCCTCTTGTCATTGTTCTGGGATCACAAGTCTGTTCCTGAAGAAATCACTACAATCCAAGCAATGTTATACACTAAATAGCCAAGTCCAGAGCCAAGTGTACAGTAATCCAGGGTGCTATTAAGGGAGTTAGGCTACATAGATGCTGGGTGGCATGATTTGTAAAGATCTCCAACAATTAAACTTTCTTACTGAAGAACCTGAAGTTTGTGGTTTTTTTTTTAATTTATTTATTTATCCATACAGAACTGTGGTACAAGCCAGAGGTGCAGGAGTGGTGAGAGGATTTAGCAGAGACAGAATGGGGTGCAGAACAGGCAGATTACAGCTTCTAAGGAAGCTATACCACTTAAAGCCAACACCAGAGGCTTGTAGGGACTTATTAACTGTATTGAACCCTTTTTTTCTTTGTTTTTGACCCTATGTATAGTTAGGATAGCAGATTAGATTTATAGCAGCTTCAAGTTGTATTAAATGATATTATACTTTCTGTAATACTGTTATGAAATAAAGTTTGTTTATTCTCTAAGAAAAATGGTGCTGCTGAGGGCAGTAGAAGGCGGGTCAGGAGAGGTCTGCCGTGCCATGTGGGACACCTCCCTGGCCAGGGATCGAACTTGCGAAGTGGTCAGCTTCATAGTGCTGTGCTATAACCCATTGCGCCACTAGGGAGGGCCCAGATCCTGAAGTTTAAAGCACAATATTTTTCCAACTAAACAATACATGTCCATAAGGAACAGAGGTAAGTCTTTGACCATTAAAAGGAGAACACTGCACTTGAAGCATTCTTCAAGTTCAAGTTTGCTATTCAGAACTTGATTGGCAAAATGGCTTCTAGGAATTACTGGAGCTGCTTCACTGTGGTAACAACAGAAATAAAAACACTCCTCCAAAGAGACTGCATTTTATGGAGGTGGGTGGTGTGGGATCCACACTGCACATTTGCCCTGAGTCACTGTGGAGGTTCTAAGAAAGACAGGCAGACTTCAATTTCTCCCATTTAAGTCAAGTGTTTATGCCAGAGTCCAACTCCAAATGCCTGTCCATTTGGAAGATTTTCTTCCATTTTCCTCTTAATACACTGGATTTCATCAGAAGCAATGAGGCATTAGTGTCCATTGCTCCATTATCCCTTTGGAGCCTGCTGAAGATCCCACAAAATTACCAATCTCATTTCTGTAACAGGTTTCTACCTATGAGAAAAAGTCAAAAGACAGAGGGCTTTGATCTTCTTTATGATTGTCTTTTCTCTTTGTCTAGGAATATTAACTTGCTAGTTAACTCTTTATCTCAAAACCTTTTTGTTTTGTAATTTCAACTGACCCAACTATGGAAAGGATAGAACAAAGCTTATGGATGCTTTTTAGTTGGTGGACATGTTGATGAATGGTTTGTAATGCAATTAAATCCTAGTTCTTTGTGCTTAAAAAGAGAGAGTGCCCAATTGGAGCATACTCTAGCAGTAAAAATTCAACTGGGAGACTCTTGCTTCCTTTTCTTTAAAACTCTAACTTCCTATCCATTATCACCAGACAAATGAGATCGTTCACTCTGTTCTTTATGCAGTTGAATGTAGAAGGGTCAACTTCAATGGGAAGGATTTTACGTGAGAATTGAAAAGCCTGTGTAGATATTTTCAACACTTCATTTACCACTTTGCTTAGACTCAAAATTCCTATAGAAATAACAATT
>NW_004567108.1:20931703-20947119 GCF_000260355.1 Condylura cristata | reverse complement strand
AAAAAAATCAAGCAAAAGACAAGTAGAAGATTGAATCAAAAAAGAACTGAACTGTAGATTCTCTTTTTTTATTGAAGGTGGTCAGATATAATTAAAAGAATTTTATAAAACTTCTTTTGTAGGAGCCTTTGAATCTCAGTCTTCACTTTTCCCAGTCACTTTCTGATATTAAAGAACTGAACTAAAACTTCTTAAAAGAACTTCCTTTCAAAAAGAAAAGCACTGACAATTTGGGGTCCTCCTCTGCACTTTCACTGGTTTACTCTCAGTTAAAAGTGGGTAGCTAGAGAGCATGAGTGCCCAGGTGGGTTTCATCCAGTTCTATCCCAACTTCTCCCCAGCAGGGTTGACTAGCACTTTTCTAGAGCATTCCTTCCCACTTTCTCTGGCCCTGCCTGCCCTATTGCTTTCTGTGACACTAAGACACATAAAAGCCTTATACTTACTGGATGCAAGATACAACATGAGATTGAAGTGATCAATCAGACAAGGATCAGCGAAACCGGGCAATGAACAGAAATAGAGAAAGCACACATTCCTGCCTTGATAAATTTACTGGCAGAACAGCTGTGAGAAGCTATTTTAATATCATCATACATATAGTTTTTATGACATTTGGAAAAGCAGTTTCTTTATATTAGAAAGGTGAGGATCTCACAATCTCCTTAGAACAAAAGTCCTCTGAATCAGGCTCCTCAGTTAGTGCCCTGAGGAGCAGGAATTGCTGTCTTAGAATCATCTTCTTGGGAGGGAGGTTATCTGAATCAAAGTCACAACTAGAACCAGAGTTCTCTATAAACAGCTTTTTCAGCTTGGGGTCCAACTACAAGGAACCTTTCATTTTATCATCAAAAGATTTGGGATCGCTTTGCTTGCTTCTAAAAATAATATTTACAATAGGGATTTCTCAGAGTGGACCCTGGGTCCCGGCCTCAGAATCACCTGGGGTGCTTACTTTCTGAATTCTATTTAACTTCTCAATCTGACTGCACTTTTGGGTTGACTTCTGCAATTTTTCAAAACATTACCCATACCCCAATGAATTTTGAAAACCATCATATAGGTTTATATGTTCACTTATAGCTATACATGTTTAGTACAATCATTTAACATTTAAGGAAAATATTAAAGGCATGAATTCAAAGAAAACTTTGACACAACTGATTAGTCCTTTAAGAAGTAGCTCTCATTTGGCTCCTGTTCTGTACTTTTACTAAGGGTAAAACTAAGTTAAAATAATGGTAAAACTTGAAGTATCATGTCATGTCATGTCATTAATCATGACACTTAATATAAAAAATGCTACTTAAACTTACCAATAACTTTCCTTTCACTCATACGCATATTTCTCATTGTTTATTTTCTATCAGCATAAGTAAATCTTTTTTAAAAAATTTATTTATTTATGCGCACAGAGCTGAGGTACAGGCCTGAGGTGCCAGGGCTGTGAGAGGATTCACCAGAGACAAAGAAGGGAGCAGAGCAGGCAGATCTCTGAAGTACACTGCTGAGGGGATCAGTGGGTGGGTCAGGAGAGGTCTGCTGCGCCATGTGGGTCATCTCCGGGGCTGGGATCGAATGCATGCTGAAGTGGCTTTAGCTGCGCCACCAGGGAGTGCCCCAGAATAAGTAAATCTTAATAATTCTGGTGTTCTAGCCTTAAAAGGCTATATTTCACTTAAATATATCATTCATGAATTCGGCGGTATTTAAAAACAATTAGTGGAATAACATGTCAGGCTAAATTATTATATAAAAGTGAAATAAGATTAACCTTGATAGTAACTAAATCATAATACTATTTGTAGTAATGAAACAGAAAGCACAAGTCTGAAAATAGAATGATAATTCTTAACTATCCGGCTCTCCCTACACTGACCATAAAATTTTAAAAAGTCATTTTCTCTCCAAACACAGATATTTTCTGTATTTTCTTCAGAATCCAACAAACTAAGAATTATCAATATACTTCAAAGGATTTTATTTCAGATGCAGTTCAAAGGGAGGGCAAAGTTAACAGCAGAATCCTTTAAGGGAGCTAACCTCATATAAGAGAATCTAATAAAGGATGCCGTATATTTGTAAGGGGAAAAAAATGCAATCTGAAACATTTTCAATGACACTGCACAAAAAGAACAAAGTTCTCCTGACATAAGCAATCTGTATGTATTAGATTTCACTGTGGCAATGTTGATATTTTAAGAATAAATGAGATTTAACTCTGACCTTGCCAAACTGTGGATTCAGATCTCTTTATACAGCTGCATAGAACATGCCAGCTACTGTCCCCTCTGGACAAAACTTATTGTTACTAGTAATTGCTGCAGTATTTCCTTACCAAATTCACCCACAGAATAGAAAACTCCCCGGTGAATAAAGGAATGAATAGATCTTTTAATGGTTTATAAAACCACAATCGAACAAATACACCAATTTATAAAATCTTGCTTAGATGAAAATACTGCTCAGCTTGCTGAAATTGCCAAAATGTTACTCATAAATTGCTTTCTACCACAAAACACATGCTGTATTTAAAGTTCTTCATATGTATGTGACTTACTCATACATATGACTTTGTTTTTAACAGCTCACCAGCATGACAGTGCCATGTCCTATGTTCAAGAACAGCAAGCAACCTTTGTCAGAGAGTGCTTTGACTCACTTACTTCTTACTGTTAGGGGAAATCTGTATGACAGATAAGGCCTGGAGAAGGAGCTTAACTTCATATTATGTGTCATTGAAACAGATTAATGAACACAGAACAAAAGTTATTAAAGATATAGATATTTTATGGCTATTACCGATATTAAAGATATCTCACTGAATGGACAGACATAGAATTACAAAATCAGGACCCTCTCTGGTGGCACCAGCAGTTAAAGCACAGCATTGTGAAGCTATCCTCAGCCACTGCAGCATGAGTTTGATCTGCAGCCAGAGAAGTGATCCGCATGGCACAGCAGACCTCTCCTGACCTGCCCGCTTCTCCCTGCAGCAGTGTATTTAAATCAATCCTCCTGTTCTGCTCCCCACACTGTCTTTGGTGAATCTTCTCACTCCCACACCTCTGGCCTGTACCTTAATTCTTGTATGCATAAATAAATAAATTTTTAAAAAGCAATTAGAAAATCATCAGGTAAGCTTTTTTCCCTGGGTAATAAGTAACTTGAAGTAGTCAGTTTGTAAGCTGTATTTATAAACCACCCAATAGCCAAGAATTATGTACTGAAGCAACCAGGGCAGCTATTTCCAAACCAGCAATGGAAAAGAATCTCTCTTTGGATAGAGAAATTAGAGAAAAAGAGACTACTTTATAAGTTAAAATATGAAAGATAGATGGATATAAATACATCCTAATTTAAATTCCCATCCTATTAAAATAAAGCAACCATTCTTTTCTAGATTAGTATGTTCTTATCTTCTTCAGAATTATAACTACTAAGAAGAATAAATAAAAAGGCACTGTTCTCCAAAGCATTTACTATCTCAGACTTATAGCATAGGACAAGAAAGACACACACAGTTAAGGTTCAATAAGTATTTTACAATCTCTAGCCAATTTAATAATTTGGTTATTATTGATCTTTACCCCTGAGAGTAAAAAAAATTCAAATACGTACCTATTTCACTTAATAACTTATATTTTATTCTCTCTTAAACAGGTAAAATGTACATGCATTTATTTTGCACATAAAATGGGTAAAATATTCCTAACAAGCATTAGAATACATACTGTTTGGTTCTATTCTCTTGTATACACTTAGAATTTAGCAAATATGTTGTCATAATAAAGAAATGTTTCAACTGTTCACAGTATGAAGCTAAGAATGTAAAGATTTTCCAGTAAGTTAGAGTGTTTCATAAATACATATAGCTAAAATATTCTGAAATCAGTAGGGCTTGTTCTAATGCACATCAACACAATTCGAGCCTGAAGGTGTCCTCTAATATGCCCACAAATAGTTTGGGACTTTTTTTTTTTTTAAGATTTGTTTATTTGTGCATACAGAACTGGGGTACAGGCCAGAGGCTCAGGGGCAGCGAGAGGCTTCACCAGAGACAGAGTGGGGAACAGAGCAGGCAGATCCACGAAGTACACTGCTGAGGGGAGCCGCGGGCGGGCCAGGAGAGGTCTGCCAACCAGGTGCCTCCCGGGCAGGTGGGAATCGAACTCACGCGGAAGTGACTTTAGCTTCTTAGTGCTGTGCTCTAACCCGCTGCGCTACCAGGGAGGGCCCACTATTGGACTTTTAAAAATTAATTTGCTTTTTAACAATTTTATATTACATTGACCAAGAACATGAAAACAATAAACGCATATGAAAGTAAACTAAGTATATCTACATGTAATAAAAAACAGCACTTTCCATCATTTGATGTAAAGAAAGCCATTTTATATTCAGATAATTCTGTACAGAAAGTATTTAAAAAAAAAAAAAACAAATTACCAAGATGGCATCTAGTTATTATCTAACTAGGGAACTTTGCTAATTCAAGTCATTTATCTACAGTTTGAAATATTCTCTTTCTTTGCAACTTTTATTCATAGAAGGTTTTCAGATAATGTTTATTTCAAAATTAATCAGTACTTTGAGCTAAAATGTTAGGGAAACAAAAGCAATGCAAGGTGCATAGATATTAACAAGTTCTTGCTCAGATTCAGCACCAAAAATGTGACGGGCAAGAATTAGCTGCAGTTCAAGAATTCTCAGATATGAAAAATGCCTTAAAGGATTAGTAGATGCTTGACAGGAAGAACTTCTTAAAATCACATGAAGCACAAGGCCTGAGAAAGAGAGAAAAGTAATTTAATAGAAAAGAAACTGAAATTGAAATGTCCACATGCACTTCTGAAGTCTTTGTGAGTATTTTAGCTAGGTAGTAATAATTTAATTTGAACAATATTAACTACTACTAACATTTAGGAAAATTTTTCTTAAGGATGTTATTTTACATTATAACATAACATTTGAAAAATTGGTCAATACCCAAGGGGAAAAGAGAAGAAAATGTACTTCAAAATGTTGATGTCTTTTCTCCTAAAATAATTTAGTATACCCAATAATGAGCTATGAACAGTGCTGTGATTGGTTATTTCTTTTAAAGATAGTTAAGGCCCTCCCTGGTGGTGCAGCGGGTTAAAGCACAGCACTAAGAAGTTTAAGCCACTTCTGCATGAGTTCCATCCCCGCCTGCCCTGGAGGAGATCCACATGGCGTGGCAGACCTCTCCTGACCCTCCCGCTGCTCCCCTCAGCAGTGTCCTTCGTCTATCTGCCTGTTCTGCTCCCCACTCTGTCTCTGGTGAATCCTCTCGCCCTCCGCATCTCTGGCCTGTACCCCAGTTCTATATGCATAAATAAATAAATCTTTTTTAAAAAATAGTCAAAATACTTTCAAACTTACAAAAACATTGGTAATAATCACAAAGTACTTTTTCCCAAAACCACTGATGAGTAAATTGCTGATCTGATTTCTTTCCATCCTCAAATACATCAGTCAGTGAGTAGTTGCTTCAGTTAAGAATATTCTTCTGCTAGGTAATTGCAACACAACCAAGAAACTCAGGAAATTAACACTGACCTATTCCTGACATCTCATCCTCATATTCTATTCATGTGTTGCTAATTGTCTCAAAAATATACTTTATGTTAAAAGAAATACACATTACATTTATTTCTGGTGTGTGTTTAATCTCCTCTCTGTAATTGTTCTTCAGACTTACTTGACTCTCATGATCTAGACTTTTTTTTTTAATTATAAGCCAGTTTGTCTGTTTTTTAATATCCCCAAGGTTGAAAAATTTTAAAAGCTTTCTTCCTATGAATAGGTTCATATTATGCATATTTGGCAGTAATGTTACAGTAATGAAGGGATAATTTCTTTTTTCTTTGTAATCAGTAATGAATTTTGTGAGTATTTTTCAGCTACATAAAAACCTCATTTCTTGTTTTTCTTAATCTGTGAATCCTATCATTTATTATGTAAGGTTTTTACTTTCTTAATTTGAGGTAGTACCAATTGCTTACTTTTACTTTCATTTCCCTGTCACAGAGGTTGAATCCCCAAAGATATTCCTATCATTGATGTCAAGAACCGTAGTACCTCTATTGTCTTTGTATTTCATATTGATCCTTTGTGTTTTTATGATATATGTAGTAAATTTCTCTCTTGCATTTCTGTTTATTAAATGTTTATCCTTTGTCCCAGAAGAAGTTTATTGATTTTATTTATCTTGAAAACCAACTCTTTATTTCACTGAACTTTTTATAGACTTTGTTATTTCTATTCAGTTTATTCCCACAGTAGTTTTTGCTATTTACTTCTTTCTACTAAATTTTGGGTTTGTTTGTTTCCAGATGTTATAGTGGTAATGCTGAATTGTCTGCTTGGGATTTATCTTGTTTTTAAATGTAGGCTTATATTGGAATTAACTTTCCACTTTAAACTGCTTTGTACACCCCATAAATTCTGATAGCTTGCCCTCATTTTCATTAGTCCAGGTATCTTTTAATTTGTGATTTAATTAGCTTTTTAACCCAGTAACCCTTCAGCTCTATGTTGTTTAACCTCTATGTGTTGGAGATTTTTCCACTTTTTTTAATAGTATACTTCTAGTTTTACAACAGTATGATCAGAAAGAATGCTTGGTATGATTTCAGTCATCATAAATTTATTGACAAATTACTTGTGCTCTGATAACTGAAAAATAAAATTTCAAAAATAGGTAGACAAAGAGTTTATCAGATAATCAAAGTAAGAACTTAACTCTGGGAAACAAACCAGCAGATTTTACTCTATGAGAAAACCACTCAATTAAACACTAGGTTGAATTGAGTCTATAAGCTAGAAACAATGAGTCATTGACATTAGAATATAATTATTTTTGATAGGATGACTTTTGGTTCTAAATTGTACTGAAAGAAAGATATGCTGATATATAGGAAGGCAATGTAAGTTTTCATATCTTACTTTCCAAAATAAAAAGCCTAGCAGAGACGCAAAGGCTGGGTACCATTGTTAAATCTTTTTTATCTGAGAAGAAAGACACCTTCAGGCAGCAGATTCCTACATACAATATGAAATTGAAGTGGTTTGTTTTCACCTTGTATGATTAAACAATCTCTAACTTGTATGATTAATTAACTTTTTCAAATAATAGGAAAGAATTTTAAATCATAGAGTTATTTTCCTTTGATTTCTCCTTTCCCATTCACTTTCATAATCAATAGTTAACAGGTCCAGAGCAATCCATATTCTAAATACTTGATTAATTTGTTCCGCCCTCTCTATTTTCTTTCTTAGAATATCGGAATACTGGGCCCTGCCTGTTGGTGCAGCGGGTTAAAGCACAGCACTAAGAAGCTAAAGCCACTTCAGCATGAGTTCAAACCCCAGCCAGGAAGGTGACCCACATGGCACAGCAGACCTCTCCTGACCCGCCTGCTGCTCCCCTCAGCAGTGTACTTCATCGATCTGCCTGTTCTGCTCCCTACTCTGTCTCTGGTGAATCCTCTCACCCTCCGCATCTCTGGCCTATACCCCAGTTCTGTATGAATAAATAAATAAGTCTAAAAAAAAAGAATATCGGAATACAACCTTTATCACCTCTTTTTTGATAGTCTTTTTTTTCATTCCATTCCTGTACTACTACTGGTGTGATCTTTTAAAACCACTGTTATGCCAGAATGGGACACACTACCCAAAAAAAAAGCCAGCCACACCGCTGTAAAGAAAAGAAGAAACTTTATTGCAAGCTCAAGCTTGGGCCCAACCGCACACCAGAGGCACCTGGGTGGTAGGAAGGGCCCTGTGCATTGTGAGGTAGAGTCTTTATACAGCCCTTGAGTGCAGGTCCAGATGCAGCACAGGGGGCTGGCCCACAAATGGCACAGCAGACCTCTCCTGTCTCACTTGCTGCTCCCCTTAGCAGTGTATTTCAGTAAATCTGCCTTTTCTGCTCCCTTCCTGTCTCTGGTAAATTCTCTCACCTCCTGCACCTCTGGTCTCTACACCCCAATTCTTCTAAGAAAAAAGAAAGCTGAGAGCAAAGGTTCATTGTGCCTAAGTAAACCAGCCCATGCTCAAAGAACATTTATATGTAGGTAAACATTTATTGTAAGGACACTGCAGGTTCATGTAGCAGAGCTGGTAAAGAAGAGTGGAAAAGAGAAAGGAAAAACATCTAGAATCTGGAGAATATCTTACCCAATTCCCTTTGGGCATTTCTTCTGGAGCAAGATATTGTTCAGGGATGGCCTGTTTATTTAGTAAGAGAACAATTGGATCCTGTGCCTTTCTTTAGTGTATGACTAATCTGCTTGCCTTTTGAAGTCTGGGATCCATCCAGGATATTTTATATAATTGTCAGGTACTTCATCTGATTTAATATCTATAAAATGAAAGAAATATTGCAGTCCCAGGTTAGCAGTACTAGAGCTGTGGGTGTCTTCTAAGTGATGTGTATGCTGAACATCAAGAAATAAATCTAGATGTGATAAGCTATTAGACTTTGGACCCTCCTCAAAAGGAAGCCTAAGAAACTACCTACAGACTAGAACTGGCCCTGAGAACCCTGGACACAATCAGAAAGGAGGCTGGACAAACCAGCCGGTCTTTTCTTCTCCAACTTTTATATTCCTTTTGGAAATCTGTACTTCTTATTAATAAATAGAAAACTACAGATAACTACAGATAAAACTATATAATTTATAAACCCATAAAACTGAATTTCTCACTAGTATAATTCAGTCATGTGTCTCGCCTCTGAAAGTCCCTTATTTGTATAGGAACAAAAGATTTTAACCAAAATTGGAACATAAAGATAGAAATTATTTCTAACTATGGGAACAACTGTTTGAAATCCAGGCTTTATGCTCACCATAGATAACTATTTTGGCTATCAGAACCAAAACAAGGAACAAAAGAACAATCAATCTGGATGTCACCACATCCATGTAGGAATGTCCCAGTGCTTCACTCATAGGACACTCCCTGGCACCTTCCATGACCTTTCAGTTATTGCAGACCTAATTCTAATAGACGAGTGTGATCTTGTGATATTAGAAATATAAACATTTCCCCTGCTCTCTAAAAATATTGTTCCTGAGAATTTTTCCTAAAGCCAAAAGGTGTAAAATAATTACCATTAATATTATATAGGAAAAAGTTTCCCCCACTGTCATTTCTTATATTCTCTTGACCTTTTTCCCCTCCCTCTCATGAGTTATGTTTCCCTGGAATCACTACAACCTCAGTTCAGTTAAGATTTTTCCTATGCCATTCCAGTGAACTATTGTTCCTGGTATATGCTCTAGTTCAATCTGTTGCCATTTTGCCAAAACTTTATTTAGAAAACATTTTAAGCATTCCCGAACCCAAGAACTAACTAATGAAACTATACCAAAAAGCACATAAGATGTAAAATAATAGTTTTGTGGATTGAAACTTGAACCCATAATCTGTGGAGTTGGCTTAATTCTTGAGTAGTTAATATCAGCATTGAATTGAATTGTAGATACTTAGAGCCCAGAGAATTGGAGAACTGATTGGTGTGGGGTTAAAAAAAAACACTTGGTACTGAAAGTGTTTTGTGAAAGAAGCAGATCATAGTATTCACCTAAACTAAGTCTTGGAACCCTTAGTAATTACTAAAAGAAAAAATAACAATGGGAGGAAGAATAACAGAAACAACAAAGAGGATCTGAGAGGGAGAGAGGGAGACATATATTCAACAGAGAAGGGACCCTCACAGATTAATATGGGACAATTACTAGAAATGTCAAGATTTCCAATAGTTTGTGGCCTTTCACTGTATTTAAATGATGTATAATATAGGCAAAGGCAAGCAGAAAAGAGTTACATAACACAAAATTCCTGAAGATCCTCTTATAATGCAATCACTGTGGTTATAGCATAGACTCTGAGACACATGCTGAGATTTGAGTACCTATGCCTCAAGTGTGTTTCTTCAGCAGTAAAGGATATATGATAGTAATATACGCGCGTACTATTAAATGCTCTAATATAGTTAACATTTTTAGAACTAGCAGATTGAAGGTCCTAGCAGGTTGAAGGCACTATATGTTACCTATTATAACTATGTATGTACATATAAACTGAACAGTCTAGATCATAATAATAATTATTTCATCATTTTGCAGAGTGCTTCAGAAGATCTCTGAGAAGTAGGCAGGACAAACATCATTATCACAGATACATTTACAGATTACAGAAAGCAAATCTCATACCTTAATTAGCATCTTGTCCAAACCATGAAAACAAAGTAACTGTTGAAGATTAAAACATGGTGAAGTTAGGTGGTTCCTAATCCATTGTTGAGGGATGTTCAATTTTTTTAAGCAGTTGAACTAAGAGATTTCTGTTACTGTTGCTTAAAGGAATAAGGTAGACATGTCTCAAAAGGGAGTTTTATATTGATCTTATCTCATAATAATACCAGATAAAACAGAACTGTACAAAATAATCCTTACCTTCTGATGTTTTTCAATCCATTCCTTTCTATTTTTTAAATGCCAATTTTGATTTTTTTTGACATTCGTTGCATGAAACCAGTCACCAATTTCAGTTTGAATAGTATTCCTTTAGCACCTTCTGATCCCTGTTCTGACCACATGCTCACTCTTTTGAGCAAATTGTTTTTACCTCCCAATCCCTGCTCAAATATCTCCTTCTCTTAGAAGTTTCCTCTGCTCCATAGTCAGATACAGTAAGATGCTTCCCGCTATGATTCTCCTCAGGGTTCTCATAACATTACTATTACTATTACACACTTGTTCTCTTTTAACGCTCTTCCACTACACTATGATCCTCTCAAACTGTCTCATTTAGTATTAAACATCCAGTCCCTGGCATATAGTGTATGTCATTAAGTGTATACTTTCCAACATTGAATGAATGAATCTCCTTTTGAAAGTAAATCAATTTACCAAAGTATAAATTTGCCAAATGACAAATTCATTAAACTCACTAATCTACCAAATCCATTTGATGGAATATTTTTCAATGATTATGAATATATTATTCTTTTACCATATTCAAGCTAGTTATTAAATAGATATCACTTAGTGAACTGGCTTGTGGCAAATTAGCCTTCAGCAAATGGGTTTTAAGAGAATTGTTTTATTAGTGAGCTGATCTAGAGCCCATAATGTTTCTATCGTCCCACAAAGGTTAGATAATTTTTTTCCAATATGCTTACACTAGACTTCTTCCAATAACTATGAGTATGGTATGTGGAACTCCTGTCCACTGATGCTTTGTGGGCCTTGGGAAACACATTATCATACTTGAAGAATGCAGATTATTTTTAAGTTGAAAACAGTGAAGAGCCTCATGGTTGAGAAAAAGTTTTGTCTTTTTCTGATTCCTTTGTCCTTTCTCTAATAGAAGAGATAGAAGAAGGAATCACTTTTATTTTACCCAGAAGGACATTATTTGGGGGTATTATCCAATTGTAAGTTTATCAGTAAACATGACCTTTCTGTGAAAGAACTCATCTCTTTACTCTCAGAGTTAGACATGAAGTCATCCCATCTTGTAATGTGAAGTCTCCCCTTTTTCTCTCCTAGTCATCTCAGGTCCCTCAGCTCCAAATTTATATGACTTTTGTTCTTATCTGAATTTGGCTCTTATATAATCATGGTAGCTTCCCCAGGCATGTTATTAAATTAATTTTCCCGTGCTAACCCATCTGACACTGTTTTGATTATTTGTACAGCCCAAGAAGAACCCAGAAGAGTGGAGAATTTTCCCCTGTCCCTCCTGAGTGGTAATGTTATCATCTTCTCCCAAGAATATTGTACATGATGAAATAATTTGTGTGCAAATTGTGTAGGGAGTAGTTTGGATGTTTCCATATTCCTAAGAAAATGGTATTACCTATTTTTATTTATGTAGCTACTGTGATGTGCTGCTCAGAAATTTGTTTTTTTCTCTCTCAGTTTCAGTGTCCTTATGCTTAGTTGATACAAAAGCATTTATATCAACTGTCTTGTTTAAATATTTCAAGATATGTGAAATACAATTAGACAGAAAAGGATCTATCTTTGTCCTACTAAACAAAGAACCATGGACTAGGTAGCTTACAAAACAACATAATTGGTTCAATTAATTCTGGAGGCTGGAATGTCCAAGATCAAGACATCAGCAGATCAGTGTCTGGTAAGGACCCACGTCCTGGTTCATACTCGTCATAACCTCATACTGCAGGACAATAATATTAATTCTACTGATGAGGGCTCTGCTCTCATGACCTAATCACCTCTTCAAAACCTCACCTCCGAATACCATCATACTAAGGGTTATGCTTTCGACATATAAGTATTAATCTTAATATTTAAACATATTAATTTGAGCAGGGAACAGGCATTCTGTCTATAGCAACAGGACTGCACTGGGTATTGAATATGCTCTCTTACTGACTAATTCAATGAGCCCTCTTTTTCTCTACAGTCTTTTAATTGTATTCATGGGTTTTAGGATAACTATTTCTTAAAATCCAAAATAAATCTTAAAAAATTTAGCACAGGTCTAATAAATAATTTAACTGTTTATATAATAATTTATTATTTTGTTATTATTACTCATTTGTGATTTTTGGTTTAATCTAATATTTTGAGATGATATATACAATGACAACTTAAATGAGTCACATAACCCATAACATTTTACCATAAGTTATTGTATGTTTCATAAATCCATACTAGGTTAAAATGTATCACCCTTCAGAATATCTGGATTTTTCTCTTCCCATTAATTATCATTTATGTCTCTGTAGAATTCATTTAACTGCACTTTATCCCTAAAGAAATGCTAAACATTTAGTTGAACTTTATCATAAGTAAGTACACATAATACCTCCCTCAAGCTAATTAGAAAATGCTCTCTCACCAATTTCCTTCACTCTGTATTGCTAACAGACATTTACACTAAAGTCTGCATAGTGCTTCCACTGTCCACAAACAACTATACCACTTTTTCACATTTCCTGAATGAGCTATGATCTAGTCCTAAGAGGGGAAAAAGAGGCAATATTTTTCCTTACCCCTACCAAATTCTGCAAAGATGTTATTTGACCTGCCAAAGCAAGCAGGGAATCTACCACAGTCACTCTGGGGCAGAATACATGTGTTTTCTCTATAATAAAAACGATTATTCTCTTCAATGTCTCTCAGAAACACAAAGTGTAATGTAGTTACATAGTTGGCAGGTCTGTGCTAGATGTAGCTGGAGGTAGAGAAAATATGAATATTCAAAACATTTGCCTGTCATATTTAAACTAATTACTACTCACTCTTTAGCAATAATGCTGTTTGGAAGCTTTTGCTTCTAACTTCAGCCCTCTAATTCAACAATAAGCTTTCTTCCTGCTTCATAGTTAGACTTTTCTTTTCCACATGCACATTATTTCTATCAGGTGTTTATTATTATAGTCACAGTGTATGCTCACTGACGGCAAAAATCATGTCCAAATTTCCCAGGTTCTTGTTCATAAAAACATTATTACATTGTGGGTGCAGAGACAACACTCAGTAATTTACTGAGTAAACATATTGCAATTAAAAATATTTCTTAGTAGGTATTCTAATGAAGTAAAATTTCCTAAGGCCTTAAAGCAATAATACCTGGTGTTTTCTGAACAGTGGCCTGCTTGACTTTTCTAGCTTGAAAGTGATCAGAATACCATCTCTTGCTCTTTTCTGATCAAGAGAAAATTACTGTCCTCGGTAGGTGGATTAGAAGGCAAGAGTGACTAAGAGAAGGAAAGTCTTAACAGTTTAAGTATCTTAATGTGTTTATAAAAAGGAGCCAGGTTCCAAAAATTCAAGCCAGTAGAGAAAAAAATTATAGATATTTTCCAAGCACAAGCTCACCGAGTAAAAAGGGTATATCTGACAAACCTCCTGGCCTATGGCTCTCATGAAAAGAAGTATGAGAATCTGATGATTCAGCAAATTTTAAGGACTTATTTCCTTAAGTGGAAGTTAAATTTAGTGTCAAGTGTTGAGTGAGGTTTGACTGCTTTTTCCAGGTGCCCCGGACATCTTTGTAAACACATGAATTAGAGATGAATACAGCTCATTTATTCATGATATTTGCACGACTTAAACCTTTTCACATTGCCTGGACCAGAGGCGCTCAGAAAAATCTGAGCAAATCCCAACATGATTTATGCAGACTTCCCCTCTCATGCTAAGACCACAGACATTTACAGTGGCTGCAGCCCCAGCAACAGGAGAAGCAATTTTCCCTACCAAGCTGGAGAAATGAGTGCTGGATGTTGTAAAAAGGTCTAGGAAAGCTAGGTGCCACTGAAAAGATAATCTGTTCAATAAAAGCTAAAATGTCCCCTTTTGAAAGAAGAAACCCAGTTTGCTTTTTTTAGCTAATGCAATTGTCTTTGACACCTGGGTCTATAAAAATAAGGATTTTTATATTTGTGTTGAGCATAAGAGAGACAAAATTACATACCACAGAGTTGGGGGGAAAAGATTACTAGGAGTAACATAAAAACAGATTAAGGTAAGAAATAGTGCTCTTTATTTTTTTTTTTTTTTTTTTGCCTCTAGGGAGATATTTTTTAAATTAAAGATTTCTCTTCCAGGGACCACTCAAAAGTGGCTTTTGGATAAATTAACATTCCTGTTAATAAACAGTTCTTCATTTTCCAAAACCATTCCAAAGAGTAAAAGCTATATATGCTTCCTTATAACAGTTAGCTATGAATAGAGAGTATTTGTTTTTCAGAAACCCTGGGGGAGGAAGATCCTCCTTTAATCATAAATGACAATGACAACTATTAGCTTATTTTACATACTGGATGTCCACAGGAAATAACTTCCACAATTTCTTGTTATATTGTGGTGAAATAAACATACATCAAAGTTACTATTTTAGCCATTGTTAAGTATGTAGTTTCATGCATTAAACACATTCATTCTGTTGCAATCATCACCACCACCCTCTCCAGAACTGTTTTCTTTTGTTTCTCTTTCCAACTTTATTGAGATTATTTACATAAAGCATTGTGTATGGTTAAGTTGTGCAACATCTTGATTTAATGCTTTTATATATTGCAAAAAGATTTCCATCCTGTTAGCTAACACCTCTGTCACATCACATAATTACCATTCCTTTTTTGTGGAGAGAACATTTAAGATCTACTCACTTAACAGCTTGCAAAAATGTAATATGGTATTATTAACTATAATCATTAGGTTATATATTAAAGCCTCAGAACTTCTTTGTCTAATTGGAAATGTATTCCCTGCCCCCAGCCCTTGACAGCCATGAGTCTTCTCTCTTCCTCTGAATTTGACCTTCATATATACAATTGCAATTCATATATAAAAGGTATCCCACACCTCTTACCTTTCCTTCTCTTTCTTATTTCA
>NW_004567108.1:20924185-20931303 GCF_000260355.1 Condylura cristata | reverse complement strand
CCCAGTTCTGTATGCACAAATAAATAAATCTTAAAAAAAAAAAAAGAAGAAATATATGAAGAGGATTATACGTCATTTACTAATTGCTAATGTTTGTTTGAATACCCAAAGCAAAAATTTTTTTAAAAACTCCATCAAAAATTTCATAAATATGTTGCTCCCTTCAAGCACTAACAAGCTTTTTCTTAAATGTATAAAATAAGCATCAAATGTAAGGCTCAGAAACTCCATGAACATTTCTCCAAAATTCACATGAACATGGATAGCTAGTCATCTGTATGTAATGAAGTCATTGTAGATTGTCCTAAGGCCATTTATTTTTCTCACTTCCCCTTCCAACTCCACAGGCCAGTACAATGGAATCATGCTCCCATACTCGCCCGCCCTGCCAGAAGGGCACCTCAGAGAGAAAACTGAGTTAATGAGGGATGGGAGAAGACATCAAAGACAGCTGAGTCCCAGAGAAACCCAGAGAAACGGCAGAAAGCCATCTAGAAGACTGCCAGAGGATAACAGCCACATTACAGGCACTATAAAGTTACAAATCATTACTCACTTGGTTCCTGATCAGTTTTTAGAGAACTAAACAATTATTTCAGAGTCCCAAGAGGTATTCCAGTAGTAATACTTGCTACTGAGTTATTTTAGAAGAAATATTAGGTGAGTGTTTTTTTTGTCAACATGCTTTGGCAGTAAATGAAATCAAACTGGTGAAGGACTGATGAAACCATGATGTGTGTGGGGTTATCTTGCAATAAACCCTTCTCCTGGGTTTTTAAGGCCTCAGCTCTGGCAGATGAGACCTGCAGTCAATCAGATGTGTGATTGCATCATGTAAATGACACCCGCTGGACTTGCCTTATTTGCTCTTATGAAATTCCTGTCAGTTTTGAGATATAAATAATTCAAGCAAATGGCTTGGGACACCAGAGACTGCCAATTATTATTGTGTCACCTACTCGCCACCATTTGTTTGGTGACAAGAGTATTTCTTTTTAAAAACTAAGGCTTTCAGACTCAGAAAAATAAAAATCCATGTTAAAGCAATTTTCTTTTCCTCCAATTTCTTCCAAACTAGTTTTATTTGTATTTTAAAAGAAGAAATGGAAATTTATCATTTAAAATGCCTTTTGAGCTGCTTTGGTTCCTCTACAAAAGTTCAAATATAATAGAGTTAGGAATTAAATAATACAAGCAATTACATCAGAAAATGGAGCAAAACACTTTCAGTATTTTTAAAAGAACCATAAAATTCCCAGAGTACAATCAACACATTTAAGAATTCAAGAGAGAGAATTACAATACTTGCTCAACCTAATAACTAAAATGAATCCAACATTTCCATTTTAAAGCCACTAATCCAAAAATAAAAGGGAGATGAAACAAACTCAACTATAAATAAAGAGCTATGCTCGGGCCTCACCTTTAGGGTCACCTCAGAAAGAGCCAGACCATGGTGGGCTGATAAGTAGTGGTGATTTCCTGATCCTGTCCCCTTTCTCATCAGTAGTGAACAATGGCATTGATGTCTGTATCATAGACTCCAGTCAATACAAATTTTATTATTCATATTCTCTTCTCTCTTTTCAATTCCACACTGCATTATAAATCATTATCAGAATGGTTTCCTTTTCATACTTTAAAGTATAATGTCACAAGTTCCTTGCCTCAGCAGGTTGCAAAAGCAAATTTACTGAAAATTATTAATAGCACCCTGTTTTATTCTCAGACACAGGAACTTGAAGGACTGAAACTTACTTCATTTTAGTTCTGCTCTTCACACCTCTATACCGGGCGGGGGAAGGGAAGAGTTCCAAACTCTGAATTAGACATTGACCTTCTGCAGTTTAAATTGCTGTTCTGTCTCAATTAAATATCAGCTCCATGAGGTACTCAACTAGAGCCAGTCAATAAGTAATTAGTCCCATCAACACTGTTTTGTCATAGCAAAAAACCAAATTCAGTGATAATTCCCATTATCAAAGTCTTAGTCACTCCAAAAAAAAACCAGTTTGTCTTACCAAAAAGAGAGTCACACTGTTCAAATGACTTTCTGATGTCTTTCTACAAAGTTTCAGTTATATCACCTTTTTCCTCTCTTAAGATTTGAAGAGAATGCTCTTGAAGCAAGATTGGCAGATTTAGCAGACAAAAGCATAGGATGCCCAGTAACATTTGAGATTCACACTTAAAAATAATGTCGCATGTAAAATGTGGGACATAATGATACTAAAAATTTATTCAAATTTAACTAGGCACCCTGTCGTGTAGTTGGCAATTCTCGCTGATGACATCAGTGTGCAGTGGACCAGTGAGACCAGAGAAGACAGATCGAAGGCAGAGACCAGAGAAGACAGATCGAAAGCATCAAGTGATTCAACTGAAAGCAGAAAGCCTGATGGTAGCCAGCAGCTGGCTTGCAAGGTGAATGGAGCTGGGCTCTTGGGCAAGGTGGCACCCTGGTGACAGCTGTAGAAAATAACAAAGGACTCAGAGGTACTCCTGTGCTCTCAATAAAGGAGACACACCTGCTCCAGATGGGTGGTTACCATAAGGTGATTTCCCTGTGAGTATTCTTTTCAAGCCTAATAAGGTGGAACAAAAATAGTCAAGCGAGGCCAGGAAAAGACCTTAAATGGAAAAATTAGCATCCAACTTGTTCTTATAATCATCCCTCCTTTAGGTGTTACTGATTGTTCCATTTGATAATTGAAAGGATGCAAAGGTCAGAGGTAATCTTATATTTCTTGAAGCAGACTTTGTTTTGAAGAAACTTCCCGAGCCTTTTGGCACAAATCTCAACTACATTTTTTGTCCAAAATGTTTTAAAATAGTAGAAAACAAATTACATTTCTGGTATTTATGTAACATGTAAAATTGTAGATGAATGTAGAGGAATGGTGAAAAGACTGGAAATAGCTGAAGTTAATTAATATTTCCAAGACAAATATTGTGACATTTTCCTAAAAACATTATCCTTGTGTTTGTTTTCATCTTGATAGTCTAAGTACTGATGTTTCCAGTGCCCATCAAGATGCAAATAAGGGTTTATGGTCCCCAAAGCAATCTACTTTCCCATCATCTTTGCACCCTTAGAAACAATATTAGGTAAAAGACACATGGGAGGTTTGATATAAGTTTTTCCGCTAACATGGTCTCCATTATTGTTTCCCTTCTGACTCTTCTCTATCTCTAGTCACATAGGAGTTAGGTTTCATAATGAAGCAATTAGCATAATTTTCATAATAATGAAGATTGCCTTAATAGATAATGGTTCAAGAGCTGTGTTGCCCAATATAGTCCAATATAACTACATATAACACTATAAATCAAATTCAAAGTTAAATTAAATAAAATATTTTTTAAAATTCATATAAACACTGATTCAAAAAGGTACCTGCACCCCCATGTTTATTGCTGCTTTTTTTTACAATTGGAAAGACATAGAAACAACCCAAATACCCAAAAGTGGGTGACTTGATTAAAAAGATGTGGTACATACACACAATGGAATATTACTCAGCAACCAAAAAAATAAACACATGCCTTTTGCAGCAATATGGATGGAGTCAGAAAAGATTATGCTTAGTGAAATAAGCCATAAAGAAAAGGAAAAATACTGTATGGTTTCACTCATAGCAGGATTATAATGAACCAGGCGAGAAAATAATAATAATAATGAACAGCTATATACCAGAGACATTTTATGGGGATGGAGTGGGGAATAGGGTCAAAAACAGTGAGGGGAGGGAAATGCACTGGACTATGGTGATTTGGTGATGGGAAGCCCCTGGGGATTACAACTGAGGTGGAAAATTGCACAGAATTATGTACAAATAAACTATTACATTATTTTTTAAAAATTCATATAAACACACAAGCTACTTTTCAAGAATACAACAGCCACACTGGTTATTAGCTATTGTATTGGTCAGGGTAGGTATAGGACAGTTCCATCATCAAAGAAATTTCTGTTGGTTAGTGTTCTTTATCGATGACTGTATTTTCATACTGAATCAGGAAGGGTCTGCATATTTTTAGTAGCACCATGTTCAGCAGTCATTAGAGGGAGAAAATTTACTAAGTCAGGTACCATAAGACCAACAATTTCAGGACAGCAAATAAAGGCAGAAAAACAGTAAATATGTATTTTCTTATAATTAATTTGTATTAGTTTTACATTGCTTTAAAGCACTGTACATGACTCAGAAATATAGGATATAACCACTTCAGAAAAAATAAACAAGGCAGACACACAAAAGCTAGGCTCACAAAGACTAAGAGAGGAAAAACTCTAATAAGTAGAATCAGAAATGGAAGAGACTAACAACAGATTTTTCAGAAAAACAAAATTATAAGGTTACTACAGATATCACTATGCCAAAAAATTGAAGAACTTAGAAGAAGTGGACAATTTCTTAGAGGTATACAACTTTTCCATGACACAGGTATCAGTGATGTATTTGGGAACTCAACACTTCGAGCAGAGGTAACAAAAGTAAAAGTAAGCAAATGGGGATACGTTGAACCCATAAGTTTCTGCATAGTAAAAAAAAAAAAAATCATAAAAGACACCCTGCCTGCTGAATGGAGAAAATACACAATGTACATTTTAACTCAAAGGAACATCCAGAAATAAATAATATGTATTCACCCTAACGATTGTCATTATTTGTAACATCACCTGACAAAACAATATGATTTCTTCACACTATAAGATCAGTGGATGAACAGAATGAACATAGTTCTTATTTTCATTAATATGTAGATCTCTATGAAAGTTAATACTGTCTAGTCCCACTGACATGTGGCTTTGAAATAACAGCACTGGACACCTCAGCAAAGAATTAGAAGCTGTTAGTATTGCATTTTTCTTTCATCTCCTCTTCTCTCCTCTCCTTTCCCTTCCCCTCTCTTCGTTTCTGCTTTACTTTTCTTTTTTTTAATTGAAATATAAAGGTTTCAATGTAACCCTTAGCCTCTAGCCTGGATACCTCAACTCCAAAGGACATTACTGACTGGGAAATGCTTAATTGCTACAGGCCTTCTTGTGGTGTTGCTCTGTTTTTTACAAACCATAAAAAAGAAATTGCATTTTATCCCTGTGTACTTATTGCACCGCCATTGTTTAAGTGTATTCTATACCTTAGCACTTTGAGAAATGAGGCAAGAAGTGGTGTTAGTAATGGTCTTAATTAAATCAAGTATTTATGATTTCCTCTAAAGGTCTTTATTTGCACAGCCTAGAGCAAAAGCACAGGAGGGCAGCCACAGTCAAATCAGTAGAAGATCAGACAGGATTAGCATGGCAGTCCTAAAACACTAGTTGTCATTTTACTCCACAAGTTTCCTTCAACTGAGCGCAAAATTGGATTTTATTGGGCCAATAACCATCAAGCTTGTATCATGTAGCTATATAATTTTAAGGAATAGGTCAAGATTGTGTTTTCTTCATTGAGTCCAATCATTAACCGAGCTCACAGTAGTAGTTTTCAACAAACATCCTCACAAATCTCAAGGTAGAATTCCATTCTAGTCATGTTCTCTGCCTCAGTGGAGGAACAACATTGAAGTAAATGAAGTTCTGTATGTGGAATAGATGGAAAAAGTCATGCCTTGAGATGGAAAACAGGCTGAAAAAGAAAGTTAACAAGGGATAAATTTTCTAACTTGATAGTGAGTGAAATGAGGACTAATTTAGCTATTTACCAATTTGTGATACAATCTTTCACTTTATCATGTCTCACAGTATCATGTCTCAAGTCTGCAAAATTAGAAGCAGTAATCCCACTGTGACGTGTGGAAAATTCCAGGTCATCTCACCAAGCTTTGCAAATTATCACAGACACTGGGGCCCACAGCTTGAATAAAATTAGGCCATACCTAAAATAAATCATGTTCCTGGAAGATAAGTTGCTTCATAAAAATTAAAACTATTGCTCCTGGCAACTGTGCTAGACTTCACTAAGCATCAGCTAGTCACTGCAATCAGTCCCTGGTGCTATTAAGAGAGAGAAAGACAACACTATTTTTTTAAAAAATCTTTTTGTTTGTAAAACATTATCTAGAGATTTCTCTTGGATTCAAGATAAGAAACTCAAATCCAAGCCATGAGAGACTCTTGTAAGGATTTTGTGTAAAGGAAATTCAGTATTATCCCTCATTGACAGATCCAAGCTCCCCATATATCTCACATACTTTTGGAAATAGATCACTAAGAACAGTGAAAATAAAGTACCTCAGTGCCTCATACATGCAAACAAACTGCCCCTGTGATAACACTGCAAATGTCACTGTACCACTGTACCACTGTACCTTTGGTCCTCTGTTCTTCAAAAACTGGATGATGGTAAGAAATTTTGCCCTTCACAGAGGTATAAGGAGATTTTTTTTAATAAAAAATTTTTATTACTTCCCATAGTTAAAAATTTTAATTTAACTATTGATAAAGAGGCAAACTGGTAAGGGTGTAATATTCTGATGCTGCCTCTGATTAAGTCAAAGTCTTTATCGCATTATCCAACACAGTCTGTTGTTTAGATAGGTATTGTTAATGTTCACAATATTAAGATTTATATATTAATTAGATAAAATAAGATTTATTTAGATAAACTAGTCTCAAATAATTTTCTTTGGGGGATTAACCATTATGTTAAATATATTTAAGTGAGACTTACTCTCAGGACAAACTTATTTTTACCACAGAAACATTCTGTATTCATGGTATTAGTATTTATTGAATGTCTTCTATTTGTAAACTACTAAACTGGGTACAATATCTAAAACAAGGCTACCATTTCCTCATCCCCAATACCCTGGACAGAGAGTGGTGGTGGAAAGCAGTGCGTGACATGTTCAGGTCCCAGTTCTCAAACAGGAAGGGACAATGTGGTTTAGACAAGCACCTTCAGATAACTGGGCATTAAAAAATACATATGGATAAAAAGATCCCAGCTTCTGGTTGTTGGATAATAGTGTTATCAATGTGAAAAGGATGAAAGTCTTTGAGTTGGTGAATTGGAATTGGAAGGATGACTATTAACTCCTGGAAAGTAGGTAGGTAGATAGGAATGGATGGATGGATGGATGGATGGATGGATGGATGGATGGATGGATGG
>NW_004567108.1:20922472-20924085 GCF_000260355.1 Condylura cristata | reverse complement strand
ATATATTTAAGTGAGACTTACTCTCAGAACAAACTTATTTTTACCACAGAAACATTCTGTATTCATGGTATTAGTATTTATTGAATGTCTTCTATGTGTAAAGTACTAAACTGGGTACAATATCTAAAACAAGGCTACCATTTCCTCATCCCCAATACCCTGGACAGAGAGTGGTGGAAAGCAGTGTGTGACATGTTCAGGTCCCAGTTCTCAAACAGGAAGGGAGCTTGTGGTTTAGACAAGCACAACTTCAGATAACTGGGCATTAAAAAATACATATGGATAAAAAATCCCAGCTTCTGGTTGTTGGATAATAGTGTTATCAATGTGAAAAGGATGAAAGTCTCTGAGTTGGTGAATTGGAATTGGAAGGATGACTATTAACTCCTGGAAAGTAGGTAAGTAGATAGGAATGGATGGATGGGTGGATGGATGGATGGATGGATGGATGGATGGATGGATGGATGGATGGGTGGATGGATGGGTGGATGGATGGGTGGATGGATGGATTTTCTAGTTCTTCCCATTGATATGGCCTAGCAGTTATGCAAGTGATTGCAATGAGCACACCTAGTACTCAAATTTGGTTTCTAAATATCACTCTTTATTAACAGAAACTAAGACTCTCCAGAGAAATAGCTAACTACTAGGACCAGGAAAGGAGAATTCCAAGATAAGCCTCAGCCATATTATTGCATCAGAAAGTAAGAAATAATGTTCAAGTAGTAATAAGGACACATTAAGTAAAATAAGCAGTTAAAATGAAGAGACTTCCATGTGCCATGTACAGAAAATATGTGCATCAAAAATAAATGCTATGTAGTGTAGTCATTTTCATAATAAAGAAACTAATGATCTCACACAAATAAAAATAAATAAGTTGTCAAGAAAGAAAAGTGCTACCCTACAGTACATTATCAACTAAAGGAATAATGGGATTAGAAAAACACAATTTGGTAACCACAATAGTAATAACTGATTCAGGCAACAATCATTCGACTTTAGAGCTATCGGCAAAATTATTGAGAGAAATAGAATATTCACAGTCTCAATACTTCTCTCCATGAAACAGTTATTATGCAGTAAGTACAGCATATCAATTAGTTAATTAAGTGGAGAACACTGTCAGGCCCTATCTTAATCAAGTTAATCAGAGTTAATATCGCCAGCAATGAAGCACACAGGCATTCTGTTCCTTCTCATATGATTTACTGAGATAAGCATGCCATTATTATTTCTGAGACTTTCCTGAAAAAAAAAAAAAAGCATAAATCACAGGAAACCATTAAACAAGCCTAGATTGAAAGTTATTCTACAACGTAACTGACCTATACTCTTTAAAAATGTGAAGCAAATGAAAGTCAATAGAGATTGAAGAACTAAGACTGATTGATTCTTAGCAACTAAATGCAATATATGATCCTGAATCTAGAAAGAACATTATTGAAGCAATTGAAAAATGTGAATGGAGACCACATGCCTTATTAATTTTCTGATTTAGATCACTTGTGATTACATAAGACTCTCCTTACAATTAGGAAATTTACACTGAAAAGCTAAGGAAAAATGAGGCATCATATCAATGGCATTCCCAAATGGTTCAGAAATGTGAT
>NW_004567108.1:20921499-20922347 GCF_000260355.1 Condylura cristata | reverse complement strand
CATCATCTGAGAACTTTTGTTAGAAAAATAAATGTCATATTTAGTAAAGAATCTATTATTGATTGTGAGAGAAACTTTACCAGACTCAGAAGTCGAATCAGAGAAACAATCAAAAACTAGATTAATATGCAGATATATTGCCCCAAAAATTATATGACTTAGAGTAACTTTTTTCCAAAAAAAAACTTTGTTTTATGTGAAATGATAATATGAGTTAAGAAAAAAATAAGGAATACTAAGTTTGCAATAAGTGCTAATTCATTATAGAAATGTTAATACACATTCAGTTTTAATAAGTTTGTGGAAGCAATGTTTGTGTGTAGGCCAACCATGAAGTTCTGAATCTACAGTACTATTCACCTTTTTGATATTGAAAATTGATTTTTAAATTAAAAGTAAGTAGAGAGATATCCCAAGTACAGGGAAGAGATAGGTACCCAAAGAAAGTATGACCTAAGGGAGTGAGTGCCCAAACAACTAAAGCTCTAAGCACTCTGTTTGTGATTCTTTATGTTAAGGATGACAGCCTATCTCAATATAAAAATTCCACTACTGAGGGTAGCTAAAAATTCAGGAAACTACCTTTGGACCACTGGGCAGCGAGGGACAATGTGATCACTGAAATAAGTAGTTATAAGGATACATCCTCCTTGAAAAATAATAGCACATTTAATCCCTCCAAAACATAGCTCTTTTAATACTATAACATCTATGATGTCTTGACCAAGCTTTCCTTCTAATCATCATTCAGGGGATCCGTCATCATACAACCCAACAATAGAATATTAAAAAGACATTACAGTAGAACAATAGAAAGGTATACCCTAATAATTATTTCACAAGAAAGG
>NW_004567108.1:20916078-20921174 GCF_000260355.1 Condylura cristata | reverse complement strand
CATAGCATTTTAGAGGATGGACAGATATTATTTGGTTGTCGCAGAGTATCAGAAAAGTTGAAGCTGAGTAGAATCTAAAGTGAAAGTAGAAAAAATTTTGAAAGAAAAACTGCATGCTTCTCTCTTTGGAATTTCTAATTAAGAGATAAGCTTCTGGGAAAGGGAAGGCCAGTTGGGAACTTTCAGAATGGACTTTGTACAGCAACAATTCAAGGAATCAGGATTGTAAGCTGGAATCGAGAGCCAAGCTAGAACCTGGAATGAATTTTAAGAATGCACATAGAAAAACTATTTCAGGTCCAGAGACTGTTAGAAATAAGCATCACGACAGAACAGAGGAACAGAATCAGGCTGGCTGTGTGGAGCCCAGCATTGCACAGAGCACAGAGCTGGAAGCAGGACCCAGGACATAAGGCCTCTCATCTCAGCAAGTCCATTGCACGCCTGTGTGGTCTGAACAACCCATTCACCCTTTCAGTTCCTCAATTCTTTCATTCATAAAACATGACAGGGAAGGAAATCAGAATAGCAATCTCTAAATTCTTTTCCTTCTCTGAAACCAAATATGGTTGTCAAGTTGAAAGGGATGCAATGAAGATAAAGTACATAATGTACTTCCAGAACACCGAAGCTCAGGAAATACAGCTGGATTTGAAAAAACAACTAAAAAGTCTGCATCCTCCAGAAGCATTTAAGGTAATCCTGAAGAAGACTAAACTCTGTCTGCTGTGGTCAGCACCTCTTCATGCCTGGATTATCTTCACAGAGGTTGCTGAAGTCCATTTTGTGTAGAAATGACTATAAGGCTCAAATCCTGACTCACATTAACTGCTCTTCCTCCAGTCCATTAAATCAAAACTTTTTATTTTCTATTATAAAGTAAATGTTTTCAAGCAATGCACGTAAATACTAAGATCCATGAAAATCAATAAGCTGGTTGTACAGAGAAATCCATAGAACAAATTCTTTCCTAACCAACGGCAGCCTAAAGTCCTTGGTTTTGCCTGGCAGAATGACAATGAGGTGAACTCATCATTCTTCCTCACCTCCCCACCAAGGCTTCATCTACCTGGATCACCTGGGCCCACCAAGGTCCTTTTGCATGGTAAATTTTATTGCTAAATTATTATCTAGCTATCTAGTACATTTTAACTGGCTCCAAGTAACCAAAGAGACTTAAATGAGAAATTACCTGTGAAATATCAATAATGTGGACAGATCATGCGATCTGTTCCTGGGACAAAAAGAGTCAAAACTGACATTATCTTGACTGCTTGCTTAAACTTACCAAGAAAATCTGGGCAGAGAAAACTCACTTGAAATCTATATGTTAAAGAGCATTTAAGGAGCGTTGTAAGGAGAATATTTACATAGGAAAGAATATCATTTACTGTTATGTACTTTCCTCCGTGAGAGATATGACTTGTGAATGTGGACACAAGATTACTGTAGAGAGACAAAGTACCTTTTGACTAAAATAAGAAGAAGGACAACCTTCTGTGGACTGTCTTATTTCCAGTAATCTTAATGAACAGTTTACTTAATAGTATTGACATCAGCTGGCAGGGGACCCTAAACTGGCTAAGGCCCTACTGCCCAAATACTTTTCCAAATACCATTTGATTCTTCACCCACGCACACAAATGCAAGATAGCTCAGGTTCAGTAAACAACAACAAAAAGATTTACTTAACAAACGGGTAAAACAAGAGTGATGGAGGCCAATAATGACTTTTTACCTTAACCAAAGTCATGTCCAGTACTGTCCTGCACAAAGACTGTTAGGATGGCATCTTCCTGCCACAGAGGATGTGCAGCTCCTCTCCCAAACACTAGAACTTGTGTCTAAGATGGCATCTTCCTGCTTTTGCCCACCTGGGGCATATGGCAGCAGACTCCAGGACAGGTTCCAACTCATGAAGACAACAGAAGACACGATAGGAAATGCTCAGCTAGGAGCTGCAGGATGCTCCAGCACAGCACCAGATGAGCCACATTCAAGATGGCAGCTGCAGCCACCAAATGCCCCAACAAAAGGCCTTACTCACACAGCTAAGCCAGGCTGTCTCCACAGCAAAACAAAGAAACTTTTCAGTGCTTGGCTACTTGCAAAGCCTCTTCCTCTGGCCTCCACCTCCAGAGGTCTGCAGTGGCCTTCTTCCAAATAAGTAGGTCCCGGGGCTCGAATCCTCTGGCCCCCAAAATGCTGAAGCAACTCCAACCTGGAACTCAAACCTTGAATTGTAAAGTACCAACAAACAACCTTCTTCTTTCCCCCTCTCTTTTCTTTCTTTCACTCCTATTTCCTCTCCAAGGTAGCCCCTCCTCAAAATCCATTGTCCCTAAGGCTGCCCTCTTCACAGCAACCCCCTCAGGGAGAGGCACAACCTGCAATAGTCCTTGGCCTCAGTCCCCTGCTACGGTATCAGTGCCTAAAAACAGGAAAGACACAAAGCTTCATGTACTAAAGTGTTTCACAAACACTAATTCCTGAAGATGATGTTGCAATTACAATTACTACTTTCCTACTCAAAGAAAATAAAAGCCTGGGAATACAATGTTTTTATGAAAATGCTCCTGACTAAATTTGACTTAAATCTAACCATTCTCCCTCTCCAAACACGAATAAATGCAACTTGTGATGACTATCATGTCATACTTCTAAGTCATTATTATTTAATAATTTCAATTCATGCTTGTTGAATTTATTTTTATTTTCAATTGAAAAGCTGATTTGCAATATAATTTTCAGGATTCCCTGTGGGCTTTAATAAATATGAGTTGATGTTTTCATTCATCCTAACGAGTACCGAGGGACAACTTGCTTGTGTTCCTTTAATCAGCACATAGAACTAAGATCACAGTTGTTCTAACTTATGCTGTAAAAATGCCGAGAGACTGCTATTTAGGAAGAAATTTGCTTACAGAGATTTTCTAAATAAATAGAGGATTATATGTATTGAAATATAGATACTCTCTGCTGGGTGAAGAAGGTTTAGTTCTGCAGCAAACAAAGCATCAGAGTTAAGTCTCCATCCTGCTTCTTACTCTAGTTTCCTATATTAGCATTGGAAACACATTCCAGTGAAATGAGAAACTATTTCTCATTCCTTGCTTTCTGTATACAAGTCCAAGATTATTTTTACAGAGCACAATAATGAGTTACTATCTTTCATAATACATAACAGATACAAATTTTTTTTCTTTCAAAAAACTGTTACTGACTCCCTATGTACAATGTTAAAAACCACTGATAGATTTATTCTTATGAGATAAATACAGTCAATAAATACATAGATCTTCTCAAGTGTGCACTGGAGCAGAGAAACTGAAACATTAATAAATTGAAGGAATGTTAATCAGATTGCTTTAAATGATGACAAGAGACAAGCATATGGAAGTATAAGAGAACAAGTTGCATTAGAAGTTGAATGACTGGTAGGATGGGAAAGGGAAAGTGTACAGATGATTCCACAGGAAGGTGGGAAGTTACATTCTAACAGAGATTAACAAACAAGATAATTTGGAAATGTAAAAGTGTCTTCAAGAACATCAACAAGTGACATAAATTGAAATTCTGTTGGGCCCTATTTATTTACCTCCTTATTACCTGAACTTCTTTCATTCTGGAAAATACAGAGATTTATTCTTAACAAATATATATATATATATATATATATATATATATTATTATTGCACCCCTCCTTGGGGTGCAAAGGGTTAAGTCTTCTCACTAAGAAGCTATAAGCAGCCACTGCAGTTGAATTCTATCCCCGACTAAGGAGATGACCTACATTGTGCACTGTATTTCAGTAGATCTGCCTGCTCTACTCCCTACTCTGTCTCTGCTGATTCCTCTGACCCCACACCACTAGTCTGTACCCCAGTTCTTGTATGCCTAAATGATTAAATTAAAAAAAAATCTACTCCACACATGGGTTTGCCATCCTAGTGCACAGAACTTCCCTACCAGCATCACAGTCCAAGCACCTTACAGAATGCCTAACTGATCCACGTGGAATCTCATGTTACATTAAATTTATTCATGGTATTTTATCCCAGCAAAAGCATGCAACAAATGGAAATGACCACAGGATTTACCTGCCCCAGAATATAAAAACAACAATATAAAGGGAAACTACAGGCCCAGGTAAGAGATCAGGTTGGGCACAGTACCTTCATAATTGGTTAACATTCTTCAGGATATTCATTATAGTGCATCGAGTCAGTGGTTGAAATATATTAGTGCATCCCAAACAACTATAATACATGAGTCTAGACATCAAGAAGTGGAAGTATATTAGTCCTTCACATCATTTTCAGAATGAGCCAGATACACAAAAGAGTTTCTCATCTCTAAAAACTTGAACTCTGCTGAATAAAAGATCCTGGGTTCCCATGAAAGAATGCTCCAATTAGGTATAGGTGGAACCTTAAGATTTCCACCAATTTAAAGACACAATACACCTGTTCACTTACGCCTGCCTATAACAGTGGAAAAATAGGCAAACAATGCATTGTACAGTATTAATAGATCTATTTTGCCATAAGGAGCTTGAGAAACTGCTGTACAGCGAGGATGGAGTACTTCAGGAACCCAGAAGGTACACTTAAATGGTGTTTGGTGCTTATATGCTGAATGATAAATGTTAAGTGGAAAATTACAACACTTTGGTTTCATGAAAAAAGGCCAAGTTTCACATGTCTTGTGGATGTAGGTTTGTTTACCCACTAGGTATATAAACTACATAAGCTGGAATGCTGGTTGAATGACAAAAATCTGAATGAGTAATAGAAGAGCAAAATAATGAATAACAACTGAAGTCTTAAGGTTATACAGCTGGGGTCATAGATTGCTACACACACACACACACTCACAGTTTCCTGTCAAAAGTCTTTTATAGAGGGCCCTCCCTGGGGGTGCAGTGGCCTAAAGAGCAGCGCTGAGAAGCTTAAGACACTTCTGATCCCCACCTGCCCCAGAGGTGACCCCCATGGCGAGGCAGACCTCTCCTGACCCACCAGCTGCTCCCCTCAGCAGTGCACTTCGTCGATCTTCCTGTTCTGCTCCCCACTCTGTCTCTGGTGGATCCTCTC
>NW_004567108.1:20890330-20915673 GCF_000260355.1 Condylura cristata | reverse complement strand
AAAAAAAAAGTCTTTATAGAATTAAGATTGAACATAATGCTTGTGATCCTGCCCCTGATTAAACATAATGGGAAATGTGGTCAACTATGAGAAAATAAGAGGTAGACATCTTGTGTCCACCTCTCATCCTCTCAGTTATTTATGTTTATACCAGCCATTGCTGCTGCACGAAGTCATGCATATGTGTCATCTGAGATTATCCTCCTTTAGCTGTATAACATTTGTTTTACTTTTTGCCTATGGACTTCTCGCACACTATGATACAGAATCTATGATGCAGGACCACCAACACACATACAATCTGTAAGTAAATGAATTAACAATACATAGGACATTTTTTTTTAATGAGGGAAGAGATCTTGATAATAATAGCTGTTAATTTCTGTCCCTGGTAGGAGGATGGACAGAAGAGCAAAGGAGAAATTTAGCTCCTCAGAAGATCCCCTAATGATCATATTTAGTTGACTCTGCGTTGGCCACCTAAAGAGCACACAGTTGGAAATGGCTTTCTCTTATTCTCTGATTCATTGTCTCCTAACCTATACTCTTATTTCCCTGGATTACCTCCCTGTAAAAACAAATCCCCACCCCCACCCCCCCTGTTGGCACAAAGGGTTAGGACGCAGCCCTGCAACAAGCTGGCTGCAGCCGCTTCTGTGTGGGTTTGATCCTCGCCCTGGAGGTGACCCACATGGCGCCGCAGACCTCTCCTGACCCGCCTGCTGCTCCTCTCAGCAGTGTGCTTCATCCATCTGCCTATTCTGCTCCCCACTTTATCTCTGGCAAAGCCTCTCACCACCACTGCACCTCTGGCTTGTACCCCAGTCTATATGCATAAGTAAAATCTTTAAAATAAATAAATAAATATGTGTGTGTGTGTGTGTGTGTGTGTGTGTATTTAAAATCCCCTTTTCTCCTGCACTGCTTTCTAACAACTAAAGCTAAGATATCACTTTTCCTTTAATTTCCCTTCTACCCTGTTCCTATAAATTTTTTAACAAGCTTTTGAATTGCTATTCCAAATATTGTCTGGAAGATACCTTGAAATGTATCAGAATGCAATGTGATTTGTAATGATTAGGTAATGAGCTTGACCTTCCTACATTCCAGTAATTTATCATGACACAAAGAGTTCACAATTTTAGATAACAAATTTTGTGAAATTTAATATGAGGTGTTCTTTGTTCAAGCTGAGCAATGTAAGTAAAAGTCTCTGCTTAAAGGATGTTTTTTATTACAGATTTTCAAATTGCTATGAAACATATAGTGGTTGAATATTGGTTTCTCATCCTTCGGTTAAAACTTGAGACTCTAAGAGGAATACTTGATCATCCATATTAATTCAAATGCTACTCAGGGGCCCTTTAAAGTCTTTCAAGTATAGCAGGTATTATCTCCAGATTATTAATGTTCAAGAGAGCTCACTGTTTGCTGGTCTCTGGGCTTAACCTTACACAAATATTATTTTAATATCTGTTAATCCTTTAAGTTGAATTTTTTTTCTTTTCAGCAGCAAAAGTAAATTTACTCTTTTTCCTGTGATAACGGATAACTGTTCCCCTAGACGAGGATTTTGGAAAATGCTGATATGGTGGTGCTAGAGTACTTCATTGTTCATGCAAAAGCTTGGGGCATACACAATGTGTTGGCTTTGTGTAAAGATAGAGGCTTAGGAACTGGAAGGTGTGAAATGTCTTTCCTTGGTGTTGTTTGCTCATATCCTGGAGAGGCCCAGAAAGCTGATAAAGTTGAGTAATTGTTCACTGGAAGGTTTGTACAGGTTTCTATGTGAGTATGACTGTAAACTCAGCATGGAAATGGGAGGATGCTAAAAGATCATCTGAGAAAAGTCTCAAAGCACTCCTGACAACATACCAAAAGGAACCCCTGAATGCAAGAATTATGCACTACACACCAATAGATGAAAATTCAAGCCTCTTAAATGAGTTCCTATTGAGTACACCTTCCTCTCTCTTGTCTGGTAACCCCCTACAGGCATCAGTTATTTGCACCCCGGGCTAGGAGATTTCCCACTTTTCCGAACAAGAAGGCTCTAGAGAACTTAATACAGATTTCACTTCCATGGCTTGAACTCACCTTGAATTGTACTGTCTTTATTTCTATTATTTTGAATAATAGGAAAGTAAAAGAAGAAATAAGACCTAAAGATCAATAAGACCTACCAAGGTATCAAATAAATTCAAAATAATATTGCAGTTTCTTCAACTGAAAAGACTTCATATCTTGAAATTAGAGAGATTTTACTCTTTCCAAACACAGCTGTGATTGGAGAAATTTGTGTAATCCTTCTTGATTATATGAAAATCGGGCAATTTAAAAGACAACTGCAGGGAAGTCAAAACTGCAAAATCAGTAAAGGGCCAATCTGACTGTCATTTGAGAGAGAAAGTACAGACTAAGATCCTCTACTAATAGAGAGGCTGTCTTTTTACAATCTTTTCTTAAACTAGTCATTATTTTGGAAGTACAGCAATCACCATCATGATCTTTAGGTGGAAACTCAATATGTCTAATAGAAATTTTGCCCTTGTGAGATTACTTTAGGCAATAGATTTTCCAAATTGCAAAGAAACAGAGAATTAAACATGAGTTTCTGCATATTGGTATTAAAACCCATTTAACAAATTGTTCAAACTGTGATGCAAGATTACATTCTCTGTTATTTTCTTTCCTCTCAAAATAGCTTCAAGATTATATGAAGTCTAAGCCAGTTTATCTGCATATATGGAAATGTTTAATTTTAAATGATCATTATTATTACAAATTATTGTACTTTACTTATTACTATTATTTAGCTCAGCATTGAAACAAATCAGCACTCTGAAAACCAGTGTATGCTGAATAGTAAAGTGAGAAGATGATGCTTGTACAGTTTCCTATGTTCAGTTTTAGTGAAATAAAAGCCTAATGAAAATTATTCAGTGTAACTTGAGTTTTTGGTATTATGTATCTATGGTAGGACCACAGGTGCATGGATAGCAACCTCAGGCTCAAATCGGCTGAAACCCATTTCTTTTCTTTTTTTTTTTTAAGATTTATTTATTTATGCATGCAGAACTGGGGTACATGCCAGAGGTGCAGGAGGTGAAAGGATTCACCAGAGACAGAGTAGGGAACAGAACAGGCAGACTAGCTGAAATACACTGCTAACGAGAGCAACGGACAAGACAGGAGAGGTCTGCTGGGCCATGTGGGTCACCTCCGTCGTAGGGATGGAACTATTGGTGAAGTGGCTGTGGCAAGCTTCATGGTGCAGCACCCTAACCCATTGTGCCACCAGGGAGGGCTCTGAAACCCATCTCTTTAGCTCCTCCTTTTCACTTCCTAAACACCCACAACACACACACAGTGACTGACAATACACCTGGCTAACAAGTAATACAAAACATTTTCATTGCCTGCACAAAGATGAATGGCTTGTTGGTTTTAAATTGTTTAATCGCTCATACATATATGTGTGTATACATATATATATGTATGTATGTATATATGTATACACACATACACACACATGTATGCAATGTAGAGAAACAAAGCAAAGAAGCAGAACAAAATAGACCAGAACAAACCTATAAACATGGTTATCGAATTAAGGCAAAACGAAGGGAAGGTAAGGAATGGAATCAAAGGGCAAAGGCAGGCTGTGATAGCGTGCTCTGTCTGGGGGACTTCATGGTAGATGTTAGTGGAAACACTTCTGAAGGGCTGCAAACTAACAACCCTAAATCATGTAAAGCCTTGTAAACCTGTGTTAACTCAGTATAAAATTTTACTGAGTATACTTATATATATATATGTCACTATATATAATTACTCAGTATAATTTCAAAATAAAAATAAATTTAAGAGAAATTTTAGGAGTATAAGTAATTTACTGGGCACCTGCTATACACCAACAGGTGTTCTAGATGCTGGAGATAAAGACAAAGTCCTTACCTTCTGGAGTTTTTATTTTATTGAGATAATCTATGAGCAACAAATAGTGTAAATATCCATACAATGCCAACTTTTTTAGATAAATGTTTATGACAATAATCATAATGAGATTCTTCTGTGTATCTGTGAATGTAGAATAGGGAACTTTATGGAGATGCTGTGATCAAAGAAAACTTCTCTGGGGAATTAACACTATAACAAAAGCAATGTGGATAAGTTTTGTGGGAATAATAAAAAATGTTCAATATCGTGGTCACTTGATCTCTAAAATACTTTGTAAGATCTAGCTCTGTTGTTTGGTAAGTATGATTGCATTTAAAGCAAACTGTGAAAAAAATTTCTCTGTGTTAGAATAAATCTGTATAATCTGTCCAGTATATAGGTCAACTCACCTCCCAGTTAGAACTAAATGCATAGAGAATAACCAGTGCTTTTATGTCTTAAATAAATTAAAAGTAATAGAAATGATACTATTTATTAAAAAGCAAAGTAACTTACCTAATTTTTAAGGGTTTTCTTAATTGCTGGATAATCTATTACATGTGTATTCTACTTTGCCTTATGTAATACCTAAACTATCATATTTAGTAATTGAGACTTTTAAAATAAAATGAACATATTAGTGTTGAAAGTATATGGGGTTAAAAAGAATCAACATGCCTAGATAGGCTAATGATGTGATCCTAGGTTTTGATCATAAGTTGCAATAATGAACTTTATGGGCTCATAACATATTTGAGTCCATGTAAGTGAAAAGGAGAAATATATTACAAAGACTCTTGTGAAAAATCACCTTTATGCATATTTATCCTTCATTTTATGACTTAAGAGACTATCTTTGCTGTCATTTTAAAAATATAATGTTAATTAAAATTAAGTTTTGGGAGGGATATTGGATTAATGAATATCCCAACATATTTTGAGAGAAACAAATTGAAAATGTACCAAATCTTCTGTAAAAGGAAAGACATATCTTTTCTGGTTGTATCTGAACTTCCTATGATAATCATAATAAAGCAATCTAAACCATATAGTCCTATCTTCATTTCAACCAGAATTTAGTCATTTTTCATTCTATTTCTATGCCATCTGATATGAACACAGCTATTTTGTGTTCAATTTAATCTTAAATTACCCTTAATTCTGCCACTGGGACGCCCTTATCTTCTGCTCCTTCCTGCTCATTCACTATTTATCTGTCTCATCACTCCCTGCGAAAATAAGATATTGGTCCTATACCAGCCCTCAATGTTCCACTCTTGAAACTTTTGTCCTGATTTCTGTTGTGAGCACTTTAAAGTCAGTTAAGAATGGTCAGTGTCTTCCTCAGGACAGGACTAGAACTACAGCCCATTGGGCCAAGATTCCTTTATCTCTTGTGACTGCTTCTTTAAGGAGAGGAGAGGTAGTGTTATTGAGAAAAGTTGCCACAGAAAAGACAATACCACATCCAGTTCCTTAAAAATCCACTTTGTTATCCCTTTATCTTGCGCTCCACTCTTTCTGTCTTGATTAGATTTATATCTGACTTAACTGATGCCCAGAAATGAGGTCTGAGCAACTTCTACTGCAAGACTGAAAGTGGCTAACAATGAGGGAAAGAGAACAGTGTTTTCTTTGGAAACCACATTGCTCCATTCACAGCTCTGTGAAAATTAATGATTAATGAGCTGTCCTTTTATTCATGAGAAGAATATCACTATCTCGATAGTGGACATTTTCTTTGAATTATTTTTTGGAACTAGGGAATGACTATACAGTGTCTTTCATGACCCACTGCTTTAATGAGTTTTTATCAGGAAGTTGCACATTGACTGGCTGGGATAAGTGAAGTCTTTGACTATATACCAACATATTTTTTTTTCCAATGTAAAGGTGGTGTTAAGAGTGAGTAAATAAGCAAAGAAAATTGACAGGAAGCAGGTGAATGAGGCAGTCAAACAAGATTAAGATAAATTTGCAGCCAGAAGTAGGAAAAATAGTACACTATTGAAAGGAATAATTATTAAGGCATAAGAATCACATGCAAGACTTAAAAGTAAATGCCCACACCCCAAACATTAACATTGCATAATTCTGATGGGTCCCAAGACTCTGAATTTTACAAACTCAAATGAAAATGGATTCTCACATAACATTTTAAAAAACAGTGGTTAAAGGATGAGGAAAGCAAGCAAGCACCAATACTCAAATTTCCTGTTTTATTTGGCCTAAATAGAATTCTTTTTTTTTTTTACATTTTTATTCATATATTTTTACATAATTGTTCCTTTTTGTGCAGTTTGGTTTCTTCTCTCAGGTGTTTTCCCCATAAAATTACCACCATCAAGACATCTGCGACCATCACCATAGACTCTTGTGCTATTCCCTCCCATTTTGATCTCCTCTCCTGATGAATGTCTGTGATTTATTGTCTGCTGCTAATTTTGTCCTTCTTCCCCACCCCTCCCCCCAGTCCCTTGTATGGTTTCCCTATGTTCCTCCTATAAGTGAAACCATCTGATATTTTTCTTGTTCCTGCTGACTGATTTCACTGAGCATAATCTCCTCCAGCTCCATCCATGTTTCTGGAAATGACTTTAATTTATCCTTTTTGATTATTGATTAGAATTCCATCATGTACATATACCACATCTTCTTGATCCAGTTCTCTGTTTAGGGGCATTTGGATTATTTCCTTATTTACCTACTATAAATAGTGCTACAATGAACATAGGTGCAAGTTTCCTTTTGAATTAATGTTTTGTGTCCTTTGGGTAGATTTCTAGGAGTGGAATTGCTGGGTCATATGGTAGATCCATTTTTAGTAATTTGAGATTCCTCCAAACAACTTTCCATGGTGGTTGGACAAGTCTATATTCCCGCCATCAATGTAAAAGCATTCCTTTTTCTTCATATCCTTGACAGCTTTTGCTGGTGATGGTTTTTATTTTTTTATAGAAAGACTTTTTTTTTTAGATTTATTTATTTATGCATACAGAACTAGGGTATAGGCTGGAGGTGCATGGACAGTGAGAGTATTCACCAGAAACAGAGTGAATGGGTTTTTTTTGTTGTTGTTGTTCTAAGCCAATTAAAAATTGTTTTCTCACAAATTCAATTTGTGCTAAGGGGAGCAGCAGGCGAAACAGGAGAGGTCTGCTGCACTATGAGGATCACCTCCGGGGCTAGGGTCCTGTTGTTTAGTTGGGTTTTTTGTTTGTTTGTTTGTTTGTTTGTTTGTTTTTATGTGAGCTATTCTTATTGATTTGAGGTGTTATTTCATCATGGTTTTGATTTGCGTTTCCCTGATTAGATGTGATGTTGAGCATTTTTTCATGTCTATTGGCCATCTGTAATTCCTCTTGAGAAGTATCTTTTTCGCTTTTCTGCCCACTTTTTAACTGGATTCTTTATTGGTTGTCATTGTTGTTCAATTGTGTAAGCTCTTTGTGGATCTTTGATATCAGTCCCTTATCAGTTTTGTGAAGTGCAAATATTTTCTCCCAATCTGTGGAGTGACTCTTCATCTTGCTTATTGTCTCTTTTGCTATACAGAAGCTTTTTATTTGATAAGTCCCAGCAGTTTATCTTTTCCTTCATTTTCTTTTCATTGGGGGAATGAGTCTTTAAAGATGTTTCTGAGATATATGTCATGGAGTGTTTTGTCTGTCACTTCTTCTATGTATTGTATGGTTTCAGGTCTTACAAATCATGTCTCTTATCACTAAATGGAAATCCTGATCACTGATAGTATTTTTATTATTAAGCACTACAATAGCAAATAAAGAAATCTGGTATATATATTTTTATGTAAATATTAAGTTGCTTTGGTTTGCAAATTTAAACAAAGAAAAAAATCCTAAAATAGTTTAATTTTCTATCTTTGTTTTTAAATACCAATTTGGGTGGAAATTATGTACTTTATAAAACATGACACATTTCATCACAACAGTATTAGATAAAAATTGAATTACTTAATAATATGATCACTTCTATGCATCACTTATCACATGTATTATTTCCTGATCTGTAATTTTTACAAAGCTCTTAGAGTAACTGTTATTGGACAGGACCCAATATGACCCCTAATCTGCCTCCTCTAAATCAGTTCTGCCCTCTGCCTCATCAAGACAAAACATATGCTAGTGCACAAGACACTCAAAGGAAAAGAATTTTAATACAATTAATGTGCAATTAAACACCCAAAGTTACCCATCCTCATGGGTAAAAATGCCCAACTGAACAGGGTTGGCTCAAAGCAGGACCTTTGAGGACCAAAAGCTGTCACAAGTCTAAGGCATTTTCTGGTGGGACTCATAGAAAAAGGTCAGAACGGGTAGGCAAATCTAGAAGGAAAAAAGTAAAATCAAAACCCAAGTCAAAATAAAGGCTGTCACTGTCAGCCTCCCATCTGGTCTCTCACCCACATCTCTGTCTCTTTCAAGTGTCTCCTTCCAGGTCCCCCAAGTCCCTGGTAACATTCTAGGGCCGAGATGAAAACAGCTTCTTCACGTGTCTCTCTGCTCCCTGTGCTGCCCACAGGTCTTCTTGCTCTCTTTCCTTCCTGCCCCCTGTGCTTTCTAGCTTCCTCCTGCCCAGCTCCGCCCTTCCTTAGGCTGCAACCTCCCTGTCCCATGTAACATACTTCTTGGGAATAGCTTGATGACAAAATATCTTGCTCTTTGGGTAAAAATAAATGATAATCATTTTGCCCATCGTTTGCTGTACATGTATGTAGAAGCAAATACTTGTAAGGAAGGGGGAAGTCATTTCCCTCTACCCATTTTAGGTTCTTTCACTAAGAACCTGTAATTAACCTGCAAAAGAGAGATTAACAAGAGAAAAGCAAATGGAAGTCTATTCATACGTGTATCACACTCATACTCAGGACCCCTCGTAATGCATCACTCAAAGGGTTAATTAACTTGACTTATCTTAGGTTAAACAGAGGAAAAGGAGGTTAGACTTCTGAACTGGAAAGGTAAAATATAGGAAGATGGCCAGGAAAAGTATGGTAACAAGAATTGATTGATAAGCTTTGTTATGCTGTCTTTACCCAGTGTCTTTTCCATAGATAAAAGTTGTTAAGTATCCTCCTCCTGGTATGGGAGAAGGAGACATCACTACAAAATTTATTTCATAAATATAAATTTTCTTTATTAAAGAGCAACATTTATCTTGTACTTTGATCTTTTCTGAGTCTGTTGGTTCTCCAGTTATATGTATTGATACTGTATGACCTGGTCTAATCAAAAATCAGGGACAATTGAGATAAAGTGACCAAAATTTAAAAGCAAACTCTTGTTCAGAAGACATTGATAAATGGATAGAAAATAGATAATAGCCTAGCTGTGCCAAGAAGCCAAACCTAAATTAAAATTAACAAGTGACCCCAATAGCACATCTCTGAAAGCAGTCAAAGATAAGCTCTGAATTAAGTCCATCTCGGGCACGTTGGTCTCCCTGCCTGTGAGTCTCTTATTTTCTCCAGATTCAGCATCTGCTGCCAAGGCTGTGCCCTGAGAAGCAGCAGCCTCTCTCCAAAAGCAGATTCCTCGAGGAGAGTCCCAGACTTCAAATGCTGTCACTTTTATGTGAAATTTCATATTCGTTTTTCAAAGGACAGGTTTATTAGGAAAAGGAGGAAGAAAAAGAGACACCTGCATGGACACAGATGGGCAGAGAGCTGCCACTGCGGCTTTGCCCTAAACTTCATCGTAACGGCCCACTAGCTCCCCTTCTCATTGCTTCTGTTGCTGTAATGTATATTCCCCTAAATGAATCAATACTGCTGTTGTACAGTGTCGGCAAGTTCTTGTCTCTGCCACAAAAATTGAGGACCCAGACAGTGAGAAGTGAGGTTAGCAATAGGAAAACAGAAAAGCTCCTTGAAGTATCAGGGAGGGGGGACCCTAAACAGGTCCCTCCCCAAAATGCTTGCTTCTAGGTTCTTTAATACCAAATAAATATAGCTCCCTAAGGGGTATCTATCTGTTAAATACACATGTCGGGAGTTTGCCAAAGATCAACACACAGGCAGGTAAAAATGTGGGAAGCTTGTGGGCCCTCCCTGGTGGCTCAGTGGGTTAAAGCACAGCACAAAGAAGCTTAAGCCACTTCCACATGAGTTCGATCCCCGCCTGCCCCGGAGGTGACCCACATGGCGTAGCAGACCTCTCCTGACCCGCCTGCTGCTCCCCTCAGCAGTGTACTTAGCAATCTGCCTGTTCTGTACCCCGCTGTCTCTGGTGAATCCTCTCACCCTCCGCATCTCTGGCCTGTACCCCAGTACTGTATGAATAAATAAATAATTTAAAAAAAAAAATGTGGGAAGCTTGTTAGAGATTAACACACACAGCCCAAAACTCAAGGTCATCTCCCCCTTCCTTCTGCTCTTCTCAGTGAACAGTTTTGGTAGTCTCATGCTCACAGATGCAGGGCCCTTAAAATTCTATTTTTCCATAATTTTTCTTCTTCCACTTTCATTCTCTGAGAGGCCTCTCCCTGCCTCCCTAGCAGAATCTGGATCACTGTGACTATAGGTAACTGGCCTGAGTTATAAGTAAGACCTCCCTCTCATGTGTAAGTTAGCACTTTGGAGATCCAACACTGTACAAACTCAAGAGCCATGAGCCCACAATAATCCACCTGCCAAAGAGATATATTTTGGGGGTGGAATATATTCAAGTGTTCTTCAGTCTCATAGACTAAGTAATGGGGTTTCCATGTTGTCTCTGACCTTGGAGATTGCCCGTTCGTGGGGTAGCGAGGTGAATATCATGTAGGCAAATCCTTCTGGCATAAGGGATGTCTGTGGATCCCTTTTCTCCCAAATCTTGTGAACATTAGAAATAAACAAAGAAAACTTCCACTCACTCTTTGACTATGACTTCTGAGCATAATTCCCTGTCCAAATGCACAAGATAGAATGGCATGGGGTAGACAAATAAGTGTATTTTGGGCTCTGTTTTTGTTTTGTCAAGATTTTAAATTATTTTTAGGATTTAGAAAAGGTTTTTTTTTTACAATGGCATAGAATCAAGTGACAACCAAACAAGTGAAATTGTTTGCCTCCAAAACTCCAATTTGACTCATATCTGAAGAAGTTAGGGTTAGATTATAGTCAAAAGCTTGAGTTAAGAGGTCTTCATCCTTCTTGGAGATATATATGACACAGATAACTTTAACAAAAGAAGAAACAACAGGCTTAACATGGAGTCATTCTGGATTTAAAAGATGTGGTACATATACACAATGGAATATTACTCAACAATCACAAAGATAAACTCATGTCTTTTGCAGCAACATGGATGGAGCTGGAAGGGATATGCTTAGTGAAATAGCCAGAAAGAAAAAGAAAAATACTGGATGGTTTCTCTCATAACAGGAGCGTAAAGGACCAGGGAGAAAAAAAATAATGAACAATTATATACCAGAGACATTTTACGGGGGTGGGGTGGGGAGAGAAAAAAAATAATGAACAATTATATACCAGAGACATTTTACGGGGGTGGGGTGGGGAGAGGTATCAAAAATGGGCAAGGGGAAGTGTCTGGTACTATGGTGATGGCACACAGGTAAATTAGTCATGGGAAGACCATGGGGATTGCAGCTGAGATGGAAAAAGGCACAAAATGATGTAAAAAAACAACTATTATAATAATAACAATTTTTAAAAATGGAGTCATTAATGCCAGGCCTCATCAATACTAATACTTAACATAAAAGTAAAAATTATAACTAGTTAATCTGGTCAACACAAGTGAGGAAATCTGTGTAAGATTGCTGCTTCCCCTGAGGAACGTTGGCTCTGACTGAAATAATCTTTCTTTTCTTTTGTTAATAATCTATTCCACCTTTCTGACTATAAAAATTTCCCATTTTATACAACTTTTTGCTGTACCTTTCTTGCTTGAGTTTTGAATTATTTAATAAAAACCTACATAGATATTAAAAATTAACATAGTTGGATTTTTGTTACTTACCAATAGATGTTGATGATAAGCAGATGATAGAGCAGAAGAAAGGCATAAAGTTAGGGATATCTTAGGTAACTAAATGGAGCAGGATTTGCTATCCCTAAATATGTCTATTTGGTATAAATATAATTCCTAGCTGGCTATTTGACATTCACTCCTAAGGGGAGAAGTGTGTGACAGGAGAGGTCTTTTGTGACATATGTGGGTCAGCTCCCTGGCCAGGATCCAACTTAGGCCATAGTGGTGATAGCGCTGGGGCATAACCCCTAGGACACCAGGCAGGTTCCCACACAATGTATTACATTTATAAAGGAAATCTTCATTTATCATGGTTGTTTCCCTTTATACCACGAAAAGAAAGATGACCTAATCCCTAACTCTTAATCTACATAGTAATCATGGCAACTTCCTCCTCAACTGCCTAAAATTATTTAGGACAGGAGGTCTATATCAAGAAAAGAACTATTACCAAGGATACCTTTATTTCCTAAGAAAATTGTCTGCATAACACGTCAAGTTTTGTTTCCAAACAGTTCTGCCTTCTTATGAATGGCCTTCTTCTCTTCGTATTCCCAAATTATTTATCTTTCCTCACAATACTTTACTGTTAAAAAGCGTCAGTTGCCAGGCTGCCTTTGGAGTTCTTATGTTTTATGGGGCCCCTATATGCCCATAATCAAATTTTCCTTCTGTGAATCTGTCTAATGTCAATGTAATTATTAGACCAGTCACAGAGCCTAAAAGGGAAGAGGGGAAAATGTTCTTTCCCTTACATAACTTTGGGTAATAATGTCTACATTTCCATATCTCAAATTCAGGGTTTTTCTTAAGCAAGAAAAATGAAAATTATGATATCGTGTCTCTTTTGGGACAGCAGTCTTCAGATTTCTTACTGCTTTATTTTTTTTTTTAATTAATCCTTGTAGTCTCCCAGCAACCATATTGTCTTTCTTGTTTTAATTCATTTTTCTTTTTCTTTTATTTTGAACTTATTGTTTCAGTTTCCAAATCTGAATACCACCTCATCACGTTTTTCCTCACTTCATTCAAAATGGATTAAAGATTTCACAGTGTACTTATGATCAAATGTTGTTGCATTAAACATTCCTTATTTATATACATAGAATTTCTCTCAGTGGATTTGATCAGACAAGGTGGTCTTTAAAACTTTATATTTCACAATCAAGTCCTGAATTTTTCAGTTAATCCTGATAGACAGGATTAACTGTCTATCCCATTCCTATCTTAAGACTCAATGTGAAAGTATTATATTACTAATAATTTTGCACCTGAGCATACTGTATTAGTATTGAATCACACAACTAAAGTATGAAATCCTATTAAAGCTTGTTTTCCCTTCATTACACAAAAGGCAGCATTGACAGCATATTTTGTCAACATTGAATACTGGACAAAGAGTGCTAAATTTTCCATCCAAGACACCACCCTGAATAACGTGGTGCTCAGAATTTATGTAGATACTATGGGAAATAATGGAACGCTGTGAACAAAGTATATAGGGAGAACTTAGTGACTGAAGTTTCAGGTGACAGCTACGGTCACTAGGCTTTTTTCCTCCTGTCCACAATATGGTGATTGAAACCTTCTCTTTCAACTGGACCTCCCACCCTCATTTCTAGCACTCTGTGAAATTTCCCTTGCATCATTGAAATGCACTCTAACTGGAGTTTTCTTTGAAGACCACCCAGAAGTTACAGCTGGTGTAAAATGCAGCTGATTGGTTCAATTTGCATACATATATAGTATTGAGTAGAGTTAGCCCTGTGTAACTTTGAATGACTTACCTAAAATTGGCTAATTTGTTGTGAGTCACAGTAATACATAAGAAGAGTTGCAATCTCTTAGCTTTCTGTCTCCAAATTCTATCTATAGTTGGGATGACCCTATAATTTATCATCCAAGCAGAAACACCTTTCAGAATGTAAAAGGGTGCTTTTAATAATTATACTCCAAGTAAACAGAAACCTGCCAGGTAATCAACAAGGCAAAATGGGGATACCTTTGAAAGCTTAACAATAAGGAATCCTTTGCCATGATGACTTGACTTGAATTTATAGGTCATCACCAAGTCATTGATAATTCAGACTGATAACATATCCTGATCGATGTGAGCTCTGGCTTACTCGTGCTAGTTAATTTTTATTAGTAGTTAATTGCAAACTATGTTAGCTCTTATGTTCCAAATCGTAACTTAAATAAATACATAATATAAAGGTTTGTTAAAACATTCCATTTCCTACAATTTATTCTTGAGCACAGCATTTTTGCCTATATTTAAAAGATTAATTAAGAATAAATTGTTTCTCACTTATTTTTCCTTTCTATTTGTATATGAAGTGACAAATAGGAAACACCATGAATTAAACAAAAACATGTTTTATTCTCTTTCCTCTCACTTTGCATCCTTTGCATTCGTTCACATTAAATCTTCAAGTACCTCCTCTATTTTTCTTTTGAACGGTAGGGAAAATTAAATTATTTAATATGTCAGCTTAAAATGTCAACAGAGGGCCCTCCCTGGTGGCGCAACGGGTTAAAACACAGCACAAAGCTTAAGCCACTTCCGCATGAGTTCCATCCCCGCCTGTCCAGGAGGAGATCCACATGGCGAGTCAGATCTCTCCTGTGCTCCCCTCAGCAGTGTACTTGTCAGTCTGCCTGTTCTGCCCCCCACTCTGTCCCTGGTGAATCCTGTCACCCTCCGCATCTCTGGCCTGTATCCCAGTTCTGTACGAATAAATAAATAAATATTAAAAAAAAAAAGTCAACAGAAAATCTTTTCCTTCCTCTTCACTGGTCCTAGGCCTTTTCAAATCTCATCTAAAATGCATTTTCATACTTCACTTCTGTATGGAATTAAATAATTTTTAGTTTGACTCTAATACAGTGTAAATTTGAAACAGAAATAAAAGCTAAAATTGTTAGCATTATAAGAAGTCGCTGTTATTCTGACAACACACTGCTCTATGAATACACCAAATATTGTGTTGAGCTATATTAGCCAATCAAATATTGATAGAGCAAGCCATGTTTCAGTTGGCCTGATGACACAGGGTGTTGTGTCCTGAACTGGGTAGGTAAAGGATCACATGTATGGGTGACTGGTCATAAAATGTCAGTGCCTATGTGAGATGTGGCAGATTCTGGATGTGGAGGGATCAGGAGCTACAAAGGAAGATGGTTATATCACTACAACCTCTGAATCTTTGTGGTGTTTTATGCTAATTTAGTGGAAATACATGGGGCTTGCTTTTATGCCACGTATACTATGCCTACACACAACATGAACCACATCCTTTAGATTTGTTGATCTTTCTGAAAACGCTAGAGCTCAATGGTTCTTGGACATGATAGGTTCTCAATACGTGATAGTGGAAATAAGGGAGTAGGTAAGGATAGCAGAGAGAAGAAAGTGTTCATAATTTAATATTGTTTTTGTGGCTCTATTTAAGCCAACTAATTCAAGTAGTTGAGTAGATACATAGAAAATTCTGGGTAAATTGTTTGTCTTCATAATTGTATTAAACTTTCCATGGAGACACAAAGGCAATCATGTGAAGGCAAAGTAGACAGTAAAATTACACCTCAAAATTCCTAATTTTTGAAGGAAGGGAGAGAGGTGAATTTTCCATATATTTTTAAATATTTTTTAAATGAGGGAACATTGTTTTCCAGCACTGTATGTGATTAAAAGGTATAGGTTCACATCATTTCATGCATCTATAACCAAACTACGACCACCACAAGACAGCCATAGTCCTCCATGGTAGCCCATTGGGCCCCTTCCTCACTGTGCTCCTCACCTTCTCACTCTCTCTCTATAATTCTCAATTTTATTCATTTTTTTAAAGATTTATTTTTTTAGGTATACAGAACTGGGATACAGGCCAGAGGGGGAGGGGTTGTGGGAGGATTCCCCAGAGACAATGGGGCACAGAGCAGGCCGACTGATGAAGTACACTGCTGAGGGAAGTAGCAGGCAGTTCAGGAGAGGTCTGCCACACCGTGTGGGTCACCTCACGGGTTGAGATTGAACTCATGCTGAAGTGGCTTTAGCTTCTTGTTGCTGTGCTTTAACCCACTGTGCCACCAGTGAGAGCCCTTATGTTCATATTTTAATAAAATGTGCTCTCATAATTTCTTCTCAGATATAGGCTATGACATTAGAAACCAAACATTATTATCAAAAATATGATGTAACAAGGGGTAGGAGTTTTCAACAAATACATCAAAATTTGCTGACAGACCTTGAGACCTGGTTGCTCACCCATCAGGTACCATTTTGCTGTCATTTACCAGAAAACAAAGATAACACACATAGTACCTTTTATAATATCCTACTTAGAGTGTGCCTACTTTCTTTCCCACCTGCCTGACTAGTTAGCACTTTCCTTCTTATTCACCTAAAAAGAGATTTCATACTGTCATGAAATAAAAATGAGTACTTCTTAAGACCATTAAGAAATTCTGATATAGATTAAATCTTAGATAGATGCATCTTATAAATGATAATTTTGAAGAGAAAACAATTATATGTGAGCAGCACCAAGGCTTATTGTAAATGGAAAAATTCTCCCTTCTACTTGCTACTTTATGCTATTACTGCTTAATCGTGACTGCTTAATGAGTACAATGTCCAATAAGCATTCAAACAAAATACTGAATGTCAAAAATAACCTTTGTTTATGGAATACTAAGATTGAGTTATATCATATATATTATGTTATATCATAACCAGTCACATTTTAGAATGCATTTCCTAATGAAGTCTAACAAAATGATCTGTGCTACACAGTCACTATACAATATATATAGAAAATATTGGACAAGAAATTTCATTGTCATCACTGATACGTAAAGACCAAATAAAGGAAAACTTTGTAGACTTTATAATATTATAGTTCTATTTCTATATTCATACCATATCTAGAAATACTATTTATGAAAGTGACATTAATATAGTTAAGTACCATCTTAGGCAAGTGGAGAAATAAACAGGGCAAGTTTCATATGCACAAAAATTATGCAGTACAATGAATTGATTGTTCTTTCTACACCATATGTATTTGGTTTCTTGTTGGTTTTGCATGTGCTATTTCCATATTTGAAACAGAGAATCTTCTCATTTTGATGGTGTAACACCTAATAGACAATACTTAAAGAAAAAAATGTCATACAACAGTTTTATTTTATTCTATATCAACTTGAAAACATGAAAAATGAAGACTACTTGTGTTTTAAGTGGAGGGAGAGTAAAGCACATGCATATATTGAGGTGTGAAGTTATATTCACAGAATTATATAGTTATGTAAAGGATTGGAAAATTCATAAACTCTGAGAAAAAGACTGAGTTCCCAATAGATAGAGATTATTTTCTTTATCAGTGACTGTAATAAGTATATTAATTTGACTTGCCTATTAAATTTGAAGCTATAGTTATAGCTTCATGATTAATATCATGGTCATTCATAACAGCAAAACAGAAATTATCTTACGTTTCCAGTTTTCAAGTATTTTATTAAGTGATCCATGTACTTTTTCTGGTGAAATAAAAATAGCAGTGGCAACCTGACTTACCAGTCAACAATTCTATGCTTTATTTTAATTATGTCTAACAAATATTTAATTGTAAGGAAAACCTACAAATGGTCCACACTTCTCTTTTGATATTAATAAATCACATTGTCTTGAGTAATTTAAAGTCAATATTGATAACTAAGTTATATTTCAGAAATGTAAAACATCTTAGAAAAGACATTCTAATTATGTTGCAAAAACCCTGCTTTGTTGGACATTCAGAGATGTAATTGATACTGTCCTTTCTGCCTGCACATCCTTATCTCTGTTTCTCCTGGAGAGTTTAATTCTAGAGACTGCCAATTTATGCAGAATTACTAAGTAACTATTCACTTCCAATTACTATTACTTAGTAACTGCCAGAATTACTTGGCTTAATTGGGACCATAAGCACAATACTGAAATTATAAGGTTGTTCTAAGGACTTTTGTTCAATTGCCTAAAGCAGAAAATTCATACCATGGACATTTACAGCTAATCTTGCATCAGATTCCTATTCCTATATAGTCAGATATGTATATTTGAAGATTCTTTTTGCCTTGTTACTGTCTGTCCTTGGTGTAATTCTCACTATATATTTAATCTAAACCCACTACCTTACACTGAATATGCATATAATAAAACTGGTGAAAGGTGAATGCTTATTTCAGCATTCATAATCTTTTTCATATTATATGAATTAATATTAGATTATATACAAACTCACAGTACTAAATACGAAGATTAAATGGTAGATGGTTAATGGATAATTTGTATTGTTCATTTGGAAATATACAAATCATTTTACTTCTATTTGTAAGTAATTAGATGATGTAACATAATGTGAGTTTAACAATAATTTCTGCACTATTAATAAATATTTTTAAACTCCAGCCTAATTATTTAAAGCAATAATAAAATTCCTGTGCAATAAATAATGTATGCAATTTCATGGAGCTAACATTTGATTTTGACTCATAAATAATAGCTTATGACTTTCAATATATACTTTGATATGCAAATAGGGCTATTCCTAATGACTCTTGGTAAAGTTCTAATAAGGAAAATAGATTTTTTTTATGCTAATTCCATTTCTGCTAGTAATACACCAGATAAACCTAAATGAGTTGATTAAATTTTTTCTGGATGATTACTAAGATAATTTTGGATGGCCAGAACAACACTGTGAGAAATAGATAAACATGTTTTATTGATTTGTCATAACAGCATGTATATTGTTAAAGAGAGAAAAAAGAATAATAATGTCTGTTTTCTATTTCTTAGATCATGAATGAGTATGACTGCTTGAATGATCCAACTATCTTATTCTCAACCTAAGCTTTAATTTTTAACTTCAACCTTTTTTTTAAAAGATTTATTTATTCGTACAGAACTGGGGTACAGGCCAGAGATGCGGAGGGTGAGAGGATTCACCAGAGACAGAGTGGGGAGCAGAACAGGCAGATCAACGAAGTACACTGCTGAGGGGAGCAGCGGGCGGGTCAGGAGAGGTCTGCCCCGCCATGCGGATCTCCTCCGGGGCAGGCAGGGATCGAACTCATGCGGAAGTGGCTTAACCTTCTTTGTGCTGTGCTTTAACCCGCTGCGCCACCAGGGAGGGCCCAATTTCAACCATTTTTAATTGAAATATTCATGTTGACTTTATCAAGATAATGTAAATGATTATCATATAATCTTTTTAAATTATTTTGTATGTTCCAGGTCATCACTGTGATCTTTATTAACATCAATAATTTTAGAAGAATGACATATAAAAGATTTGGAATACAAATATAGGACATGTACTGATCAAAAGAAACATTACAAGTTGATTTTTAAAATATAACTCCCTGTTGGAACTTTGTTTCTTCCTTAGCAAAGATGGTTGTATTTTTAGACTGTCATTTATTAGAAATCTGAAAGAATTGTTGAGGCACTAGAAATGGGGAAAGATGGGTGATAGGGAAGGGTGTAAGTATTCATTTGTAAAGGTTTTAACTTATAAACCCCAGAGTAGATGCAATGATGTAAACCTACTTTACCTCGATCAACAGTATGGGAAAAAATATAATAAAATGGCATGATAAAAAAAAAAGAAAGAATCTGTGTAGATAAAGCCAATTTCTTATTACAAAACATTGAAAGACAATTAAACCTGCAATATTTTAACGCCATTTTACTAAAATGTTTTTGTAATAATTTAAAACAGTTATAATTAATTAAGCAGTGCCTATAAAGTCCTAAACATTAATAGAATTTAAATGCAGATATTTCTCAGTCTGTAAAGTAAAAATAAAAAAAATCCATGAAAATAAAATGCTAAAATAAACCAATGAATTTTGTCAAAGAGAGTATATATAACATAAAAACATTCTCTGGCATCTAGACCATTTATGGGTAGAAATTTTAATACTTGGGGCATTGCATAATTTTTATTTATGTCAAGATGTAATGAGTAAATTTTTTCATCTGTTCTAAAAAAATAAAGAGAAAGTCTTGTTAATATTTGAAGTCAAAGTTCAAACACATGTTCCAATATCATTTGGTCCTTCCATGGACCTTACCCTCTTCTCCTTCACACATGCATAGCTCAACTCAATCTCAGCTTGTCTTGAAGTCAATGACTCCTGCACCCTAAGGAAGCAACACTGGGCTTTTATCATAGTTATTCACTCTCACAACAGGATGTGACTAAGAGAGGAAGAATCACACAGTTGTCAGGAAGAAAAGAATTTAAAATTCCAAAAACAAGTTAAAATTTTTGAGTAAAACATCCTGATTCCATTTTTAGGTTCATAACTACCATTCTAAGATTCTTACTGAAAAATTATTCAACCAAAAGCATTTTAATGCATTTTCATTGCTGATTCATGTTGAACCACCAAAAGAAAATCTTCAGGATGATCTCCTTTCCCACTTGCACAGGAAATACCTGGGTCGCATAAAACTCAACTTCATCAACAAACATGTGTTCATGTGCCAACAAAAAGGTGGCAAGCTGTTTGATTGTCTTAAATCTTTACAAAAACAACAAAGTTAGTGGCATACTGAGCCTCCTAGCTGTCTGAGTTGGCCACTCGGGTTCTTTTACTAACAAGAAGCTATGATTTGTGTTACCAAAAACTGTCAGCTCCTAATTTGGATGAAGTTGAGATGAATGATACATGAGTCATTAGAAGCATGAACAGTGAAGCAGGAATTGCCACAAAACTCAACCACTTGACATGCTTTGAATAAGTCAATCACTGTGTGCCTTAATTAAAACATTCAAAAGATGGAGATATAATACACTAATAGATGTCATATATTACTTTTAAACCCTGTTAGTAAAAATATCAAAGAAGAAATATTCTTGTTTGTCTTTAGTGACCAGTATTTTGTTTCCTTTTGGGCCAAAATATGTCCTTTTCCAACATTTTCTGACTCCCTGAGTCAGAACTGTTCCTGCCTGATTTTCTTTCAAAATGGTCATTTCTAATAATTTTCTGGTCATCTCTCTCTGAGTATTTTGTGTCATTCCCTATGTATAGAAGAACAAAAAGAATCTGGGGAGGGACACTGTCTACATCATTATAACATTATGCAAGCAGGAGAAAGTGCCAGTTAAGCGGGGTAGAGTTATTAATGTTTTCAGGAACATTGGTAGGAAAAGCTAGGTTAGCTTTCTGGTTCTAGGTGGGAGTTATATGCTACCATTTAAATTAAATTCTGATAAATTTATCCTTGTACTCTCACAGAGAAATGTAAGCAGAGCCAAGGATTAGGACTAGAAATAGAAAAAAAAATGACATAGAACAGTGTTAACTCACAGACAATGATTGTTCAGCTAAGAATCCAGACAGCCACATAACATGGACTTATTGGGTTCTAAGAGGATGACCCTCTGAGCTGGAATGACAGATGAAATCCAAAATTCTTAAAATTGGGTCAACTGTCAAAAGGAATGGTACTGACCTGTAGAGATTCTAGGCTTGTACCAACAGTTATTGTACAAATATATTCTACTGGTAAGAAAGTTGTACAACTAGAGAATAAATACAATCTATTCCATTAAAATTATTCCCCTGGAAAAGTACCCCAAAAGACATACTTTATATGTCTAAGTTGATGGTAACCAAGTCTCATTTTGTATATATCAGCAAGCAAAATAAAAATGAGTCATATGGGACAACTGTCATACAAAGAAATAGAGTTAAAAGTGACAAAAATATACCCACAATACATACAAGGTAAGTCTATATTCTGAGTTCATCTTCATCAGGAAACTTTGTGGAAACAGTGCATGGGGGAAGAAAAAACATAAGAATTTGCACTACTGAAGAGATTCCAGTAGCAAGGACTTAAAATCTAAACCATAAGCAGGAAAACTTTGTGTAAGCACAGAGAAAAAGTAAGACAAATAAAATTTTCATAAACCAAAGTATGTTTGTATTGGACATTTTGTAAATGGAAAACTTTATATTAAATGTTGAATTGTTTATTTCCAGTTGATATTTTTCATTTTGAATTTCTACTACTGCCACTTCATAAACATCAAAGCAAGTCCATATGAAGTTTTTCTCCCCTTATCCTCTCCTTATACCAACATGAAATAGGAATAAGAAAAACCAGTCAGGCCAATTACAGGTAGGTTTATTCTTATCTATGTTCCAATATGAAATGTCAGTATTGTGGAGAAAGAAAGGGTGAGGAAAGAGTAGATCTAAAAAGAATAGATTGATTGAGGATCTGGTCAAGAGCCACGAGCAGTTGATCATTAAAGTAGCCACCCAAAATTAAAAATGGTGAGTTTGCCCAATTTTGAGTATGCTCAACCATAGGAAAAAAAAAAGGTGCCAGCTGACATTGTTTTGGCACAGAAGGTATTGTTTCTTCTCCTGCCAGGCCCACCCATCTCCTTTACTTCCCCCAGTTGTTTTTAGAAGCCAAGCAGTCCTCCCAACAGGTCCCTGCTATCCTGAGAAGCAGTTATTTTAAGATTTCCTGCTAAACTGTTTATACTTCTGTGAAAATAAGCTAACATTTACAATACAGGCAAAAATATAAAGAAAATTGAGTCTTTTTAATAGTATTCTTAATATTATTTAATACTTTAATAATAATCTTCCTAAAGGTAATATAAAAAAGATTCTAAGCCAAGGCCTCCACTTTCAGCCAGGTGGCTCAGACTGCAGTCCACACAACACCATACAGCACTGTCTACAGGACAATAGTCACAGCTCTGCCATGTGAATGGTGCCTCCAAGTGCTGTCATATGCAATGGTTATTTTCTATGGCCATAGAACCATAAAGAGTTTAACAGTCACATGCAACTCAGTCATCTTCCTAGCAGTCTTCTTAAAAGGTGCATAAACTGGCCCTGCTTGGTGGCGCAGTGGGTTAAAGCACAGCACTAAGAAGCTAAAGCCGCTTCCGCATGAGTTCGATTCCCGCCTGCCCCGGAGGTGACCACATGGCGTGGCAGACCTCTCCTGACCCGCCCGCTGCTCCCCTCAGCAGTGTACTTCGTCGATCTGCCTGTTCTGTTCCCCACTCTGTCTCTGGTGAAGACTCTCACTGCCCCTGCGCCTCTGGCCTGTACCCCAGTTCTGTATGCACAAATAAAGAAATCTTTAAAAAAAAAAAAAAGGGGTGCATAAACTGCTCTTTTATTTTCAAGTTTCACAGAGAATTTCTGTAGGATACAATTTCCATATTCTATCATGTTACACTGTTAAATAACTAAAGAGGGAAAAAAATTAAACTTCTTATTTTCCTTAGGGAAGAGAACATTTGTAAAAATAAGGAAAAGCATTTAATTAGCTATTTTGGTTTGTCATTTCGGAGCTCAGAAATGTCTTTCATTTTTAATATACAAATTGCATCTTCTGAAAAGAAAATTTTAATTCTGCAAGTCCTCACTTTGCTATTATGTCAAGAGGCAATTTTAAGTCAAGTTAAATAATTTCAGAGTTAAATGATTCTGTGCCATCTACTAATCTTAACGAAAATTATTGATTTTTTATTGGATTTAATTTGCCTTTCTTCCAATCCAATTGAATATGAGTAAATTGTGTACATATATACTATTGAAAATCTAAAAATGTCTACGTTAATGATTCTCTATTATATGTAAGAAAGTAAAGGACCCTGGAAATGATTTCCTTTTTTTCCTCAATTAGTACTGGGAAGGAAGTTACAAACATATATATTAAAAAATATTTCCCTGATGCACCACAAAATGGTGAGAAGAAAGCATGACATGGCAGAGGTAGTAGAATCTCCTTGTAGATTTGAAATTCCTTCCCCACAATAGAGAGATTGTAACACATCTGAAGCCAAACCAACTCCCTGCATCACTGATTTGTTTTTCTCTCACTAAAAAAGAATCTAGAGAGATCCATGTAGTCAGTTCCCAAAAATAATTGTATCCCATTTCAAATGTTTAGCAAGACAGAACAAGAAAGGGGGAATACAAAAACACACTAAAAGGTTAACAACCTAGTTAAAGGAAATTAGAAAGGCCTGTGTAACAGCTACACTTTATTGCAATTAAATAGCATCAGAGTCACCTGGAAGAATTATTAAATTTTGACTTCCGTTTTCACCCCACAGTCAAGATCTGAAAGTAAAGACACTGGGAAGAAAAAAAGTGAGGGCCATTGGCAATGAAAACTTGGAAAAACAGAACCTGGAACTCACAGACATCTCCCAACGGGGAAAGATAAGCTTCTGATGCCAACCATCTCTTTGGGGTACCATGACCCAATACACTCAGAATCTTACAGCTTTCTCTTGTCATAACACTCAGTCCCATTGGGCTCAGTCCTGAGAAAACTCAAGCCTAACTGTCATCTTTATGGTCCACTTGGCCCACAGAAGATTCTTGAATGTCTGAGTTCCAACAAATTACAAAGTACAGCTAGATCAACTACTGGCTCCTCAGTTCTTGCTTCACCCACAGAGCAAGCACACCAGCCTGGTTTACTTCAGTGTTCTCAGACACATGTAAGCACAGGTCTCCTTGTCATTGAGCTGCTATAATTTTCTGAAGTGGTTCTTTTGGCTCATTCTTCACTTGGCTTGAAGAAAAAGGCATGAAGTGCTTTCCCATCTTCCCTTTAGTTTCCCATGGTATGAAATGGAAAGAAATGCCATAGTAATATATACTCCTAAAAATCCCCTTCATATGAGTCACTTTAAATCTCCAGCCCTTGCTAATGCAGACTAGATTTGAGTGATGACTACGGATCTATACGGTCACCTGTTAAGTGTATGCAGCAGAAATGTTTCTGCTTAGAACAGGAAGTACTTTTCATTGATTAGCCTCAACTCTGAGGTTTAGCTAACATCCTGAAGTAGCTATCAAGAAATGTCCTACTTACTTTACATTATATACATTTGAAATACTTCATAACATTTCTTTTAGCCACATATTTAGTTCACATTTGTTTGGAGTCTTTGATTTAATGGTTCACTTACATGTCAAACAAGAAGTTCTCTTTGGTTCTGAGTTAAAACAATTGCTGCTTACTTCATTTCTAAAGTTCTGGAAATGGAATCTTTTCACATTATTCCAGATTCTATTTTAAAATACCAAAATAGGTAAGATATGATTTGATCTATTAAATATATCTTCTAAATGCCACATTTTACTTCCAAAACCAAGCAATAAGTTGAGACTTATGTCTGAAATAGAGTGTGAGTACTTATAAACACAGAAAGCTTTAGAAGCAAAATAAGACTGACACTACTATAGGGAGTATTTGTACTCTAAGTGGTAAGACTTTTAGAAACCCATGTGATATTTCTAGAACTCTCTTAAAATGCCCCTCAAAACTCATATTTCCCTCTTCTTTCCATCTGC
>NW_004567108.1:20887361-20890170 GCF_000260355.1 Condylura cristata | reverse complement strand
GATAGATAGATAGATAGATAGATAGATAGATAGATAGATAGATAGATAGATAGATAGATATTTGCATAGAAGAACTGAGGTGTAGACCAGAGGGACAAGGGGTGGGTGAGAATACTCACCAGACACAGTACAGAGCAAAACAGGTGAATTTACTAAAATATATTGCTAGGGGGTACAGTGCGCAAGACAGGAAAGGTCTGCTCCACCATGCAGTTGGCTCCCCAGCCAGGCACTGAACTCAGACCATAATGATGATAGTACTAAGACTTAACCCCTAAGCCACCAGGGAGATCCTCTCTCCCTGGCCATGTGACTGAGCTCTAATCACTGGAAAGTGAACAGAAGTGATATGTATCTTGGAAACCTACCCCCTTAAAACCTCCCTTTCATGTGACGATGTTCTATTGTGGATGGCTGAGAGGGAGATAGCCCTCAGGGTGCTTCAGGATTCAGTATTGCTCTGCACCTCACACTCCTTACCTTACCTGATGAAAACATCAAAACCTCTGCCAGTTAGCTGTATTATCACATTTGTTCATGTGGGACTGTTATATGACTAGACACAAACTTGCATATGCTATAGTGGGTTAGGGTGACTCCTAGTTCCCTAAGTGATGCCACATCAAAGTAAAGACTTGACCCTATGTTTTAAGTGGTTAAGAAATGGGCTGTGGAACCACACCACTGGGGTTTCCATCTCAATTCATTTATTTGCAATATGACTTCAAAAAATTACTGAATATTTGTGACACAGTTTTATCATTCATAAAATGAAGATTAGTAATTGTCATTGTTTTATGGGGTTGTTAGGATGATTAAATGAGTTAATACATGTAAAACTCTTATTAGTTTCTGGCACATAGTATGTGGTCATTAGATGATAACTATCATTATTAGGATTATTACACCAAGGTTCCAACTGTAATTTTTTATGATCCTATGAAATTTCTGTAACCACCATTCAAATGAATATGGTGGTTCTTGCTTTTGTTTCATCGTTTTTCTCCATATGTCCTCCCTAACAATTCCTTTTTCTAAAAAAGATTTACTTATTGATGCATACCAGTCCGGGGTGTAGGCCAGAGGTGTGGATGGGGAAAGAAGATTCACCAGAGAGAGTGGGGAGCAGAACAGGTGGACTGGAGGACATACACTACTGAGAGGAGCAGAGAGGGAGACAGGAGAGGACTGCTGTGCCATGTGGGCCAGCTTCCCTGGCCAGGGATCGAACTTGTGCTGCAGAGGCTGGCTATAGCTTCATAGTACTGAGACTTAACTCCTTGGACCAGCAGGAAAGTTCCTGACAGTTCCCTTCTTAGAAGAATCTGTACAGTCATTTATAAGACAAACCCTACTTGATTATATAATGGCATTCTCAGAGTAATTAGTTACATAATTTATAAGTACACAATGTCAAGTTCTTTCTTTCACCTAATCACAGTTAACATAGCAAATCTGACATTTATAATTATCTAAAACTTCACTTCTTAATGCTTTTACTTTGCCTCTATCTTCTACTGTACAGGTTTTACTATTTAAGGAGAAGAAGCCCTTTATGTTTGTATCCTTCAAATCTATCCCCTTTCTAGGTCACAATTGCTCTCTTCATGGCCACTCAAGTCTTGGTTGGAGAAATGGTTCCACATTTAGAAAAGTCTTCTCTGCCAGGATCTTTTTACCTGGCATAGCTTGAAGAACAAGTCTAAGGGGATTTTCTATTTCTCTTTTATTCCTCTACTGAACCCAGTTATTTAGGCCTTTTCTACTTAGCCACTTTGGTTTGGTTCTTTTTAAAGCAAAGGTATCTTATTAATTTAGCCCACTTACCCACTGGCTACTCCGGACTTTGTTTTTATGCATTTAGACTCCTAACTTCTCATGCAGTTTAATTCTATTGCAGAATGAAGATACCCCAGCCCGTAGTTTAGGTAGTTTCCATCCTGGGAGTAAATATATCACAATGTATTTTATATTATTTTTGTTTGTTTTATTTTTTTTAAGATTTATTTACTTATGAATACAGAACTGGGGTACAGACCAGAGGTGCAGGGGTGGTGAGAGTATCACCAGAGATAAGTGGGAGCAGAACAGGTGGACGAGGAAGTACACTGCTGAGAGGAGCAGGGGCGGGTCAGGAGAGATCTGCTGGGCCATGCGGATCACCTGCAGGCTGGGATACAACTCATGCTGAAGTGGCTTTAGCTTCTCAGTGCTGTGCTTTAACCCAATGTGCCGCCAAGGAGGGCCTGCATTTTATATTATCTTTAATAAACTAGTTGTTTCCCTTTGTGAAGATTCAATTTGATTAACAGAAAATGATGGAGAATATATTTATCCTGCTACTCACACTCTTTGAAGTTGAAAGAAAGTGATTATAATTCTAGGTGCACAGTTTCAAATACATGACCTTAAAATCAGCAAAAAAACTTTTCCTGTGAGAAATGATGGAGGTTAGTTAAAAGAACAGCACACAGATGAATGTGCTACGCATCTGATTCTACAAAAGGAGTAACTGTATTTTCAAAAAAAACTCCAAGCACTCTGATTCCTCATAGGTTTTATGCTCTCTACTTCCTATACTGTCCTTATGCTTACCAGTTCAGATTCATCTCCACTTATTAACTGTGCCTTTTTGGACATAAATATTTTATCATAAATTAAAATGTGAATATAAACTACTTCCTTAAGTTCTTAGAAAGATCAAATAGATAATATGCATAGAATATACTATCGGGCCCTCCCTGGTGGCGCAGCGGGTTAAAGCACTGCACTGAGAAACTAAAGCCACTTCTGCATGAGTTCGATCCCC
>NW_004567108.1:20866454-20887033 GCF_000260355.1 Condylura cristata | reverse complement strand
AAAAAAAAAAAGAATATACTATTATGTGATCTACAACATGTTAACTATCAATAAAACAGTGTGTTGGTTCCCTCCCTTTCCTTGATCTTATCTCTCTGTAGATGACTGAAAATATAAGTCACAACTGTATAATCAGCAAAGGTAGATCATACCTGATCTTCTTCAGTGAGAAACTTAAACCATTCTAATCATTTGTGTGTGGTAGTTAATACAACAGATGAACAAGTGGATTTCTTACAAATATTTTCTTGAAAAATCTAGTGCTTCTGTTAGGAAATCAAATCCTATATTAAATGGGTTGGCCCCCTTTCTAGGCCTTGGAGGTTCTGGCCTGGAAGATTCCCTGTTCCTTTAAATCATGTCAAACTTTTCATATTTCTTTCAAAATCAAACAATACATAAAGAGAAGTCATACAAGTAGGAAATAAACTGGATTGCAAAATGCTATCTATTTATTGACAGCCAAATGGAGCTTAAAATAAAACAGGTTAGGTAGACGATTTAGTTAGCTGATGAGAGTGATTAATGTCCAAAGCAATGTCTAACCAAGTCAAAGCATGCATTTTGCTGTTTGCTAATAGCCCCTGGGGCCCTTGTTCCAGTTAGTTTTGACAGGTTCCAACCACAATTCTTAAAGGTAAACAGAATGTCATTGCAGAGGCTCAAACCAAAAGAGTTAATAATTTGTATCTTTTATATCAATTTCTATTACTGATGGAGCTCATTTCTCATAGGTATGTTATATAACTTTCTATGTATTGATATACACTACACATCTAATATAAGCATCTATTGCATCCTTACCATGTATCAACAATAGTAATTGATAATACATATACTTTATTAAGGTCAAGGGTGTTAATGAGGTCACATTTGTAAAGTCAATCTCCCAAATCATCCAGTCAATATAAATGTATTACCTGACCATAGAATTTTTTCCTAATCCTGGAGCTACAAAATTAAAGAATTTGTTTCTTAGAGAAAAGGAAGAGACTATAGCTCCATTAGACAAAACAATCTAGGCACAAGCCCTACAGAGAGTGAGCTAGTAGTCTAAAGACAGAGACAATGTCTCATATAATTCCATCAAGTTCTCTCTTCACATACCAGTGAGGAATTCAAATCACTAATTGGTAACTATAATCTTGAGCTTCTTGCCTTTAGTCAAATTTAAGGTTTTTTCTTTTACTTATTTCCACATTCCATATCTGTCCATGTAGCAGGATATGGATGCTTTCTTCTTATCCTTAAAAGTCAGAGTATAATTTTCATGGGCTCAAAAGTCTACTTATTAGGCTGACAACTTATAAGTAGGCTTTATTACATCCTTCTTTGCAGTATTGCCTAATGAGCACCAAGACATTTTTTTTTAAAGTTAGAATGTTCCCTATCTCTGTAGATAATTATGTTAGATGAATATTGGCAGTCCACAGATAATAAAAGGAATGGAGAGAGAGAAAGTGGCCAGACCAGTTGATGGACTTTGGTCTCCAAAGTTGTTTAAATATGGTTGCTTCACTAAAGTCAAATACCTGACACTATTTTTATCACTAATGCCTTTTAATTATTTTTATGTGACTGTTATATATTTTATATAATCTATGTAGTCTGGGCTTTTAGGTTAGAAAACCATTTGACATTGAAATTGAGAGTGCAAAGAAAACACTTTAGTAACTGATAATTGTCAAGGAGGCAAGAAGCACAATAAAGTATGGTATGGGCTATGGGAGATTCAGGGTAGGTACACAACAGTGATGATACCTGATGGCAAGAGCTGATGCCAACTATACCTCAATTTAAAAAATACGTATATTTTTAAAAAGAAAATTTTTTATATCTTCTCTAATTATTATACTTTCATAAATGTTTTTCAGTGCTCAAATTTAAAAGGTAATTGGAATTCTAGAAATATACAGCACATTAATTTTAAGTGTCACATTAAATTTTATTATAGTTTTCACTCAGAAAGAATTCGTAAGGCTGTAAACTTCTTTGCTTTAATTTTTTAAGATCTTGTTCCATCAGTTTTCTGAGAACATGCATATTTTGCATAAAAGCAAAAGCTTCTCAGAGGATTGCTAAATTAGTCTTCATTTCCTGAACTATATTTTAAATAAGAGTATATCATTAAGATCATATATTCTATTTTTTTTCCTTTTCATTTAGAGTACTAGAAAAAGAACTGAAAATTTTAGGAGGGCTGACAAGCCCTAAGCACATATGGATACCTGTTAAAATGAAAACACTGTCAAGCCTCATTATTTATGGATTCTATACCAGCGAATTTTTCTTAGTCACTAAAATTTATTTGTAACCTCAAAATCAATACTTGATACACTCTTGAGATCACTCACAGCAAAAAATTTGAGTCATCCAATGGCCACATTCCCAGCTAAGGTTGAACAAGGTGACATTCGGCCTTCTTGCTTCAACTTTCATACTTTAAAGTTTTTTGTGGTCCACTTAGTGCCACATTTTGTGATTTTGCTGTTTAAAATAATCCACAAGCAAAATAACAGAGTTCACTCTGTTATTTAGTGTTCCTAAGTGAAAGAAGATCCCATATGCCTTAGGAAGAAAATACACGTGTTAGACAAGTGTCTTTAACCAGAAACACATATAAAAGTTTATCAATGTTGTGTCAGAGACTCACAATTACTTAATCCCCTTGTTCACGTTTATTATTTCAGTGTTTATGGCAACATTAAATAACACCACTACTTAAATAACAAGTCTACTAATTACAAATATTTGTCATCAGAATTAGTCTACAGATTAGATGATGGGTATATTGTCCAGGTGCACTTCAATATATTCCACAACTCCCTTACATTGATCTTTAACCTCCTGTCACTCAACCAAGAGTTTTATTTATTTTCCTCCTACCCCCGCTCCTTCTTTTAGCAACTTAGTAACTTGGATGGCTTAGTTAATAAAATATATTCAAGTTCCCATAGAAATCTGAAGGGCCTCTTGGAATTTCTACAATACCAAAATATTACATATCTTCCTGCCATGTCTGGCTCATGATACAGTTTCTGACCATGTTGCTCAGTCTATAAGTTATCTCACCATTGCATATCCATGAAAAATTATAAATACACAAAAATCTTATGTACCATGGGTGGGTGATACCAATGAGATGGGTGATATCAGCTGAATTGGGGAACATGGAACAGGAAAAGCATGTGGAGGCAAACACACTTGACTAAAGAGAACCACATAGAAAAAGCTGAGGTTCTCTACACATGCTTCCCAAGTAAGGAGAACAGCCATATTCTGCACTGCATTCCCTCTCCTCCATCTCAGAACTGGCTCGACAAACAGTGCACAGCTGGAAAGGCTCAGACCTGGAAAAGCCGTGGAAGAGCTTACACAAACATGAGCTAAGTTTCTACCCCAGCACATTCGCACCAGTGGTTGGACCTCTGCAGGCCTCTCCCAGCCCTGCTGACACATCAACTGCAAATACAGGTCTCAGTGCCCACACAATCCTGCAAAGGCCAATAAAATAAAATAAAACCAAACCACAGCACCACCTCTGGGAAAAGCAAAAGTACTTCAACTCTTCTATGTTACTTCTTAAAAAATTAGAGAAATATAAAGAAGCAAAAGGGGAAGATAACAAGAAAATAAATAGATGGTACAGTGAGGCCTTAAGGGAATATGGAATCAATGAGACTACTGTCCAGAATCCAATCACAAAGCCTCAGATTATATCTCCCTAGTTCTATAATAAAAAATGAAAGACATAGGACAAAAAAAAAATAAATAAACAGAAAGGCAAGAAGAAATAATATCCATAAACGTGAATGTACTGAACAGAATGGGCATAAATATAAAAATCAAAAAAAGTTAACTACCTTTCTTAGACACACACAAAATATATATATGTATATATATATATATATATGTGTGTGTGTGTGTATATATTAGTATGCATGTATATATGTATATATATATTAGTATGCATGTATATATGTGTACTTACACATATAGATAATAAAATACAGTAAGAGGGGGAAAACAAGAGAAATAGAAAAGACCCACCATAAAATTTCAGGAATTACAAATACAGAGGAATAATCAGAGAAGTTAAAGAGGGAGGACAAGGAAACAAAAGTCATGATAGAGACTGGGAAGAATGAGAAAAAAGAAGAAAATGCAATTCCTTTGGGAACTTGCATTATTTTAAGTTACATAGCAAGTAATTAGTAACCATCTTAACAACCTTATAAATGAGCAGGTTGGTAAAATTAAAACAGACTTTGACTCTAAGTATTCTCTCATGATGCCTCATTTCTTATTCCACTAACATTTGATTAAATGGTGAAATTTTGTGAGTTTTTTTTCAATTTATTTCTATTAAAAGTTCCCATTTTAAAAACTAATAAAACTGTCATAGATAAATAAAATTATCAGTAAATATTTTCATTTCTTTAAGGCCTTCATGATGCATCATTATCAATAAGTCATTTTATTATGCAACTTAAATGGCCAGTTGAGTCAGGATTCTGAGATCTTCCATCACTGGAGTGGCAGGTATTGGGGATAACATTCAGTAAACCTTCCAAACTTTCTGGACAGACTTAGAGATGTTGCTACTTTCAGCTGCTTTCTGGTCCATGAAACAGCAACTTTCTTACGACATGAACAGTGAAACAGCCCCAAGGAAGATAGTCAAAGAAACTGTCCACACACATGGGCTTACCAGGAACCATATTAACTCCAACAGCACTAGCAAATTCTTGAAAGGATCTATATCATTTTCAGTCTGCTCCTCTAACAACTAATGGAGGGCCAAGCATAAAATTTGTGACCATCTTACAGAAAGATAAATCAATCTTCTCCTGCAGTTCAGCAAATCTGTGAGCCATGTAACTGAATAACAATCCAGTATTGGTGCATATGAAGTACTGATTTGACATGGATAGATCAAATAAATGACCAGAGCTGTGAAACAAGATGTTTCCATTGGAGGGTCCTTTTTTCTGTCACCATTCACATTGCCAGGAAGAACACCGTTGAGAGGCACATTCTTAACACTGGAACCCACGTTGCTTCAAAGTTTCACTCAAAGCTTCATGGTGCATTTCAACAGACTTCAATGGTGACATTGACTGGAACAAAGGGGATCACTGTGCTATGTTCAAGAATGCCAATATATCTCTGGTAGATAGTTGTTTGTATGGCACATGCGTGAATTGATGGTGGGATGTCCATGGGGATTACAACCGAGATGGAAAAAGGTACAAAATTAAGAATAACGTAAAAATAAATTTAAAAGAAACAGAATGCCAATATAAACTTAGCCCAGAGGGACAATCCCAATGCACAATTTTGCAGATACCCTGGAAGGGCAGGTACAAGGGTAATTTGGATAATTTGTTAGCAAAATATGATCTAAAGCTTCAAGCAATGTGGTCCTACTGACATTGCCATCTTTACAGTAACTTTTCATCCCTCAAACCAAGACATGTTAGTACTGCTTAGTATGTCACCACTGTAATCAGAAATTGATATAGATGTTCCCATATCAGGGATGTACCCAGTTTTCTTAATATAGGTGCAGACTTTCCTAGTGGTCTTCTTGTATTTCTTCTGGCTATAGAGTGGCTCAGTGGAATCCATTTTGTTAATACCAACACTCACACTCAGTGTATAAGCAAAAGGGAATGATCATGTGTCTTTCCATTCTTGGAGACACGACTTCAAATTCACCAACACCTGCAGCAATATCAGGACAAGACAGCCAGCCGGAATTGCACCTGTATCATGTTTTTGTCAAGCCTCAATCCTGGGGCATCAATGATGATCATGTAAGACTTGGTGATCTTGATTCTCTATAGGGGATATTGATGGTGATACCATGTTCATTTTCAGATTATCCAAGGCTCAGACGTAAGTAAGGGAAATTTTCCCTACTTAAGTATCCTCCTACTCAGTTTTTCAATGGTTTTTTTTGCTTGTTTTTTGTTTTTAAGATTTATTTATTTATACATACAGAACTTGGGTACAGGACAGAGGTGCAAAGGTGGTAAGAGGATTCACCAGCGTCAGAATGGGGAACAGAGCAGGCAGATCCACAAAGTACACTGCTGAGGGGAGCAGCGAGCTCCCCTCAGGAGAGGTCTGCCATGCCATGTGGATCACCTCTGCGGCTAGGGATCCAATTTACACTGAAGCGGCTGCGGCTTCCTTACAGTGTTGCATCCTAACCCATTGCGTCACCAGGGAGTGCCCCAATGATTGTTTTTTTAAAGCTGTCTTTTTTTATTTAAAAAAATATGTATGCTTTAGTTGGTTTGTGCTTGGTTACTCCATACTGTTATGGAAGTTGTTTTTTTTTTTTTAATTTTGAGGACAAAATGAGTTGTATCACAAATATTAAATCTTACAATATTTATGACAGATTAAGAAAAAAGTAGATGCTTCATAAATTCTCAGTATCCTTTCAGGTTCTGCAAAACCTTGGAAGACTCTTCGCTGAAAAAAAGTTGTCTACAAAGCTGAAAACTTATATTAACAAGCTTATAGGAGCAGGTTCCTGTCTTCCATAAGGCTATTGTGTAAAGGAGATAATGATAAGATTATGATGATTAAATTAGTAGATTATGTCCAGATTAAATTATGTCCAGAAAATAGAAAATATTTTGAAATGATTAAATGTTTTCATGTCTAATGGCTTCTTGAATGTATACATGTCATTTTCAGTTCTGCTGCTCTAAGAACAAAGGGTGAAGCATAAAACAGGTATTCAGTACTTTATTATAGCATGGGGTTGAATTAAGAAAGTATTGGTTCATTTAACTGAATCTGGAATGAAAAGGGAGCACTAGGAAAGCCAATATGTGTGGAATGATGACATCTATGGCTGGTTTTTACCAGCAGGCACCCACTCCGTTTCTCCTGGTAATGACCCCCAGATTCTAATTCTCTCTCCATCAAAGCACATGAGCTGTAGGAGGACTGTGAGGCACAGAATTTAGTATCATGCCACATATCCTTGATCGTAGTAATTGGTTCACTGATAAGCCCCTGACCCAAAAGACATAGACACTTCTAGAAATCCTAGAACAAAGGTTCTCCTTCTTTTGCATAGGATGTGAAAAACAGACCACAAAAGATTAACAGCTGTTGCAGATCATAAGGAGAGCACCCTGAAGGGTTCAAAGTCAACCCAGGCCATGTAGGGATAAAAGAAAGAGAAACCCTTTTTGTAGCTGGTATTGGCTGAAATGCTATCCATCTGATTATAGACCTGCCAGTCAATATTTTATTTTAAAACATAGTGTGCAGCAAAGAAAAGGGAACCATAGGGACTTTTCAACAAATCACATGAAGTTAGAATGGTTACCATAAAAAAAGGCAAGAGATAATAAGTAATGGTGAGGATATGGTGAAAGGAAATACTTTTTCCTCAAGAAATTTAAAATAGAATTCCTGTATGATCAGCAACCCTATTTCCAATCAGGACTTTTTAGCAATACATACACTTCCATGCTCATAGCAACATACTCACAATAGCAAAGCTAGGGAAGCAAAGGTAGGTGTTCATTGACAGATGAATGATTAAGGATGATTATATATAACATATGGAATGGAATATTATTAAGCCATGAGAGAGAAGGGAATCCTGTCATTTGCATCTACCTGCATGAGACATTAGAACATTGTACTAGATAAACTAAGTCAGGCAGAGAAATATAAAAAACTGTAGAATATCACTTATAAAGAAAACCTAAACCTAAAAAAAAAAGTCAAAGAAACAGAGAATAGAATGGTGATTAACAGAGGTTGTGGACAAAAGATACTGGTCAAAATGTATAAACTTCCATTATAAAATCTACAAGTTTAGAGATCTAGTTTACAAGAAGGTGATTGTTAATAATATTTTATCAAATTTTTGAATGTTTGTAGGAATATAGATCTTCACCAAATGCCCTCACCATAAAACGGAAATGGTAATTATGTGACTGGATGGAGATGGAAACTAACATATAGTGGTGATTGGTTGTAATTTATAAATACATCAAATCAACATGCCATATACTTTATAATCATACAATGTTATGTTTAATTTATCTTAGAGCCAGAGGAGGGAAATGTATACCAACCCTTGGACTGGAAACTTTGGTGAATGAATACTTACACAAGGTCAACTTATTTTGCAGGCTGACTTCATCATTTTATCATGCCTAAATTCTTATATTTTAAGAGTGATTCCCAAAATAAATCACTATCTGTCTGATTCTTTAAAGAAAAAATGTTTGTGACCCAAATTCATCATTAACAATTATTAAAGTCTTTTTTAAAAGATTTATTTATTTATGCATACAAGAACTAGGGTGCAGTCCAGAGGTGCAGGAGATGATAGGATTCACCAGAGACAGAGTGAGGAACAGAACAAGTATACTGACTGAAACACGCTGCTGAGGGAGCAGCAGGCAAGACAGGAGAGTCTGCTGTGCCATGTGGGTCAACTCTCTGGCTAGCCAGGGATCGAACTTGCTGTATCAGCTGCAGTGCCTGGTATAGCCTGATAGTGCTGTATCTTTAGCCCCTGTGCCACAAGGGAGGCCCATCCACAATTACTAAAATCTTAAATATGTTATATGTTTTCTATTAATAGTTTCATTACTAAGAATCGATCTTTATGGCATAATAGGGGTACACAAGGAGCTGCTACAAGAATGTTCATATAAAACTGGTTTCAGAAATGATTATACACTATACTCAATGCCATTTAAATGGCATAGATAGATAACAAAGTTAGCAATGCTTACAATTTTTTAATAAAATGAAAACCTACAATGAATATGTCACACTTTTACAAAGGAAAAAAGATGTTACTATGAAAGTATTCATTGCAATATTTTACAATGGTTACCTTAAAACTTACTGATGAGAAGAGAATTGTTTGTTCAAATAAAAAAGCAATAAAGTTCCTAAGTAATGCTATTGTATTGCAAAGTTGAATAATTGCTAAGGATGCATGGTAGCAGATTTAATATAATAATCAATTCACATTACATACAGATGTCAAAGCTTAAGACTATACACCTGAAATTAACTTAATGCTGTATGTTAACCGTTATTCAATAAAAATGAAATCAGGAAATACCACCTTTTGAAGTCTCATACCTGACTTCAGAAATGTTTCTGCCTTTTTGGATTGTTGTAAAGCCTCCTGAGCTATCTTCCCAATATTGACAGTGCACCTGTCCTTAACAGTCCTCTGCATTTTCACTCTCTTCATCATGACATTGAATAGGATGTCAGAGATCACAGAAACCAGGGACCTTAGGAATGCTCAAGTCACCTCATTTACAACTGCCAAATGCCATCCAGCTGAAATTCGCACCCTTCTAAATACAATTTAATTCTTCCACTGGCTGGCTGTTGCCACTTTCAGTTTTGTAAATTTCCTACCTGTTATTCCCCTTACAATATTCACCATATGATTTTGGTGATAGCCCTTCAGTTCATTCAGTTCTAAAGTCCTTTCCAATTACATTTCCGGGGACATTTAAAAAACAAATACCATGGTACTCAAAGTCTTCTCTGTTCCTTCATTTTTCATTCATTCAGGAAACATTATTTATAGTTTTTATTTATTTATTTATTTATTTTGCTGGCACTGCTCTAAAAGTTGTGAGTACCGTGATAAATAAGACCAATTACGATCCCAACTAAAACGGAAGATAATAAGCAAGAGAGTAAATAAATAAACAAGATAATTACCAATCACAGGAGGTATAGGGAAGACCCAAAGTAGACTTTTTTTCTAAAAACATATAGGAAGAAAATGAAAGTACAGAAAGTTACTGATGTGAGGCAGTAAGGGGCACCAAAACTGGACAAAGACACTGACCAAACAGTTCACCAGTCACTGTCTGAGTTCTTCACCTGTGTTCACAGTTGGAAGACTACTCAGGTTCAGAGAACCACAATAATGGGATTTATTTAACAAACCAGGGAAAACAAAGAGTTACTGAGGCTGAAAATGGCCATGTACCAAATTAGTGTCCAGTGTTTTAAAGTCCTAAACACAAATGCTCCCAAGAGGGTATCTTTCTGCTACTGAGGGCCTGGCGCATGTGGCAACCAGATGATAGCCAGGGTTCAACTCACAAAGATAGCAGAAGATACAACAGGAGAGGCTCACCTGAGCTGCCAAGATGCCCCCGGGCAGCACCAGACAAATGACACTCAAGACAGCAACTGCAGCACCGAACCACCCGATAAATGGCCTCATTCATGGGCTCCAGGTCTTGGCCAACAGTTTCAGTTGCTCGACTACTTGCAAAGCCTCACTCCAAACTTTTGCTCTGAGGTTGGCTGTTGGGAGCCTCTCCAAGTTCTTCAGAGGCCTACAGCAGACTTCTGGAATATAGGCATGCTGCGGGCAGAAATCTATGACCCAGGAATCACTGATAATACGAAAGCACTGAAATATCAAACACTGAAAATCCTGGGGGCTGGTCTGCTTCTGTAGTCTCTTGTATTTCTTTTTTTTTTTTTTAAGATTTATTTATTTATTCATACAGAACTGGGGTACAGGCCAGAGATGTGGAGGGTGAGAGGATTCATCAGGGACAGAATGGGGAGCAGAACAGGCAGATCGATGAAGTACACTGCTGAGGGGAGCAGTGGGCGGGTCAGGAGAGGTCTGCCTCGCCATGTGGTCATCTCCGGGGCAGGCGGGGATCGAACTCATGCTGCAGTGGCTTTAGCTTCTTAGTGCTGTGCTTTAACCCACTGCGCCACCAGGGAGGGCCCTCTCTTGTATTTCTTATCATAGTCTTATCACCCATATTTTGTTCACATTTTCCCTGGGGCTATCCATCCTCACCAGGACTGACACCTCCAGAGGCTGACACCTATAAGAATCTTTGGCTTTGGCCACAGGTTACACTACAGTATCTGGGTAGGCAGGAAAGCTGTAGCTCTGCCCATAGCAAAAGCCAGTGGGAAAAGCACTGTAGGCAGAAGGCAGCACGTAAAACCACTCCCCGATGAGAACTCACTAAATGATCAAGGAAAGTGAGAGAGGAAACTGAGGATGCAGAGTGAGATGTGGAAGGAGTGATGTAGCCAGGAGTGCAAGAGGTACACTACACCAGATCCTGTAGGAGTTTGATTAAAAGGCTTAGATTTCTTCCCAAATCAATGGCAAGTGACAGGCACCAGACCGATAAAATCCAATGTGTATTTTACAAGATTTTTCTGGCTGCTTGAAACTTAAAATTCCTGTAATTATTTCTCAAAAGAGTGATTTGCACTGTTTCTCTTGGTCCTACCCTTCTAAATATGCTCTTTTTCCCTACATTTTTCTCCAGAAAAGAGTCCATACAAAAGACAGTGATTTGGATTTCATCTGATTATTTAAAGTGAAATGATCACCACTTTTACCTGGGATATTCTTCTAGTAATGTAGTTAAGCATTAAGTTATCCCAGAAGCTTGAAAATCATGTGATTTAAGTTTGCAAAAAAAAAAAAAGTAAATAAAGTCTGCTTGAGGGGTTAATGTGGTGATTCTCAACCCCATTGTCCATTGGAACTCCCTAGGAAGCTCTAAGGAAAAAGAAAATTTCTGGTGTCCAGAAAATACCTCAAGCACAATTTAATAATGATCTCTGGAGGTATGTATTCATTATGGCTGACCTCCTCCTAAACTGACTACCATGACAGAATGGCCAGCTCTATATTTCCCAAATTCTAATGTGCAGTGGAATCATCTTAAGATCTTGCTAAAATGCAAGTTCTGAGTCCGTGAGTCTGGGGTAGAGCCCAAGAATCTGAATTCCTTAATAGCATCCTGGTGATGTTCTTATTGCAGATTTAAGAAACACGCTTTATTTAGCAAGGGCTATCCCCAAAGTTATCAGAGATGCATCAGAATAACTTGGAGCACTTATTAGAACAGTTTGCTAGACTCCACCCTTCAGAGATTCTGATGCAGTTAGTCAACGATTAAGCCTGAAAATTTGCACCCAATAAGTTTTCAGGTGATTCTGATGCTCTGATTAAGGGGCCACTACACCTTGAAATCGTGGGGCTAGTCAATGAGAGAAAAACAACAGATTGCTGTTTAGATCATAGATTTTCTCATTTTGATTTTCATTACCCAGAAAACTTTTCATCTTGTTGTTCTCTACAGAATTCCACTTAAGCACATCTTTATGAGTATTCTCTTCAGAAAAAGAAAAAGCTAACTAAAAGGCATTTATGTCTGGGATGAGAGAACAATCACAATGAAAGGCCAGCAAATGTGTTTTGGTTAGGGGGAAATTAATCTGGAACACTGGAGCTAGGTCTAATATATTTTATCATTTATAGAAGTTTATGCTAAATTTTGAATGATCTCTTTCTCAGAATATTAGCTACAGTATGCAGCTAGTTTCCCTACTTAGTAAAATCTTTAGTGTACTGAATCCTTTTGTTTGCATTGTATATTTGTCTATCCACTTTCTTGTTTGCTTTGTTGCAAGGCAACTTTGAGTCTCTTCCCTGTGAACATTCTGCATAATGCGAACTAGTAAAAGTACATGCTAATCTAGTGTGGAGAGTTAAGAGTTATACATAGAAAATAAAGGGAATTGTTCATTCAGGATCAAGAGTTGCTCAGGAAGCATTTTCCTAAATCATATCTTTCCTCCAGACTCATTTGCACACTGAGAAGTTGACATATATATTACACTTTATCTGTTATATATTTCTGATGTGACATCAGTCATTTCATTGATAAAACATGTAAAATAATAAACCAGGAAGTCTCTTTTTTCCCTATATAAATGTTCATATTATAATTCTTTTTGTTGATGCCCAGGAACTACAAAATAATATATTTAACTGTATTTAATATAAGTAACTGTCTATAATGTAGTTATTTAAAAAAAAAAACCACGCTTAGTACTTCTCTGTAAATCAGTTAAGAATACATACACTGGTGCTATAACAAAAAAGTTTTTCTTATAAAACACCTATGGAACATTTCACCTTAAAAATAGTATGAATTCTTACAGTTCTAAATCATCATATAAAGATGCAAACTGCATACTTACCAACCCAGAAATGGGAGGATCGATAACTAGAAAGCTCCAGGTTTCAACAATTACTTGTTATTCTTAGAATAAAGGCAGCAATGAATGGCACATACTAGAGTCCTTTCTCCCATTCAATTTAGAATATCATTTTAGTTTATTTTTTAACCCTGATGATTAGAAACATCTTCTGAAGGATAAAAGAAGAAGTAAAAAGTTCCCTTAAGTTGCATTTTATTGAGTTATTTTTAAGAAAATAGAAGAGAATGATTGACATGAGGACTTACTCATAATAAATCTATCCTGGCAGAAACCCAAACAGAAACTAGAATTTTCACATTGGAAAATATAAGTTGATTGACATCTTGCTTGACTTTAGCTTGACAGTTTAAGAAAATCAGTGAGTTAACATGGAGTGCCTTGCATAGACATACTACAGAAAAACCAAAGGATAAATCAACACCTAGATACCTTGTAATATCTGTTAAAAAGACAAGTTGTGGCAGTGAATTCAATGATACAGCTAAGTTTTGTATTTCCTCTTTCCAATAATTTTAGTAAGGCCATGCAACCAACTTTGTTATTACTTTATTCACTCACTTTCTGGATGACCTACTATTGCCCAGCTTCAAGAGCCATACGTCACTCCTCTTTGTTAAGTAATTTAAGTGTCTCATACCTTCATACCCATTGTTCTTTTTCTTTATTAGAACCCTTCCATTTGAAGTGTGGGGATAATAAAGTCTTTTAGTTTTTGCTTTTCAGTGGAACTCCTCACTCTTTCTTCTATAGTGATTGTTTATCTTGCTGGTAAGACCTCTGGGCTGGAACTCTTTAACTATTACAAATATCTCCTTCTAGTCCTTTGTGCTTGTTTCTGCTGGAAGTCTCCCAGTAGTCTGATTAATGATCCATTATAGATTATTCTTTTGTTTATTGATATTTTTAATTTTCTGCCCTTCTTCTATTTCCTGACAGCTTTATTATTATGGGTCTTGGTGTGTGTGTGAGTCTGGTATTATTATTATTATTATTATTATCATTATTATTATTATTATTATTATTATTTTGGAAATCTTTTGATTACGTGGAGCATAACTTCTGTTCATTTCCCAAATTGAGGTTGTTTTCAGTAATTATTTCTTCAAGTAGATTTTCTATGCCTTTCTCTCTCTTCTTAATTCTCTTTGTGTTGACCCAAAGATTGCTTACACTAGTTTCACTTTTTTATGCTTTTTTCTCTCCCATGTTGTAGTCTATATTCTCAAACATGGTTTTAATTCATTAATTCTTTTGTTACTTTTATTTGTCTGGTTTTTGAGACCCTCAATTATGTTTTTTAAATCAGCTATAGCGTTCCTTACTTCATTTTTCTCTGAATGTGGTTGCCTTATATTTTCAATATCTTTTCTGTTGTTGTTTTATATCTTTCATTGTTTTGTTTTGTTTTGGTTTAATTCTATCAGTGTTGTTGGGGCTGTTGCCTTGAATTCCCCTTCTGTCATGCTTTGCAACTCCAATATTTGGTGCTAGGAGTGGGGGATGATTTTGTCATTTTTATTGTGTCCTTCTGCCACCTCATTTTTGTTTTCACATGAATTTTAGTAGACATAGATTTTCAGCTTTTGTTTGAACTTACTTGAATAGTTGGGGGACTGTTACCAATGAGCAGTAGTAAGTATGAAGAGGTCAGGGACAATAGGCATCAAAGGATCACCTCCAATAGAGTTAGGAATTTGAACTTCCTCTTTTGAAGTGTTTGTGGGTGATGGCAGATGTCTGAGATATCTCAACTTGTGGTAGGATGTAGCAGGTGTTTTGGCTATCTCAGCCTGGGCTCCAGAAGTAGCCTTTTCTATAAGGAAGTTCAAATGCTCTGTTCCAATTCAGTCTACAGCTGTTCTGTGTTATGAGCCTCAGATTCAAACCAGTGTTCCTTGCTCTGTTTCCTCACCTTCATAGCTCTGTAATGATAAATCCTCCCTCCTGTGTGCTTACTCCTACAGCCCTTATCTAATGCAAAGTTGGATCTTTCTGAGGGTCCCAATGTTGATGTGTGCCTGAGTCACTGTAAAGGGCTCTGCATCAGTTACTTCTCCTTCTATGGGTTATACTGGCCTATTATCACCTAAACAGAATTCACATAATTTTTTTCCTAAACATTTCCATGGGACTGATGCCCCTGCTGTATACAGTGGCAATCAATTTTTTTCCTCAGGGCTTTGGCTTTTTAAACACTAGTTGCATTATACACATTTGAAAGTGACAAGCCTGGAGTCCAGCTTTACCACCATCTTGCCAGACTCTACTTAACTGAAACTGGATTCAATGTTATAACATTATTTCAGTAAAAACAAACAAATAAATATAAAACAATTCTTAAGTTTTTCCCCAACCAATTTATTTTCATTTCACCTTCTAATTATACTCATTTTTTTGGTCAGTGTTTTAATACATTAATAATAAATCTTTATGCATTTCAATGTCAGGACTGACTGTCAAAAAAATTATAAGAAGCAATGAAATTTAATATGACAACTGAACTTTAATGTTAGCTGGGTTCAAATCCTGTGTCAACCACTAATAGACCTTTGGACAAGTTTTTTTTTTTTTTTTTAAGTTTTAACTTAATTTCCTCATCTATAAAATTAAAACATTAACAGAGTAGTTTTGAGAGTGTAGTTAGATACCCTGAGAGCCAGACATCAAGTGTCCCTCCTAGTAGTAACTAAATAAATGCTACTTCCATTTCCAGTCTTATCTCCCTGAGGTTTGGTAGTAACCAAGTAGTCTCTCTCATCTGAATACAAAGAATACGGTTTTAGATTACCAAAAATTCTTCAGAGAAAGAGACTTTTCTCTATAAGTTTCTCTGTTCCTTGACAACTATAGGTTGTTGATACTTTGAGACCTCGGTTCTGTCTGAAATCCAATTCCCGATTTCATACAGATTTTAGCAGGTTATGTCAGAAAGTCCTTCCCGTAACCTCTTTTTCACCCTTCTTAGTCTCTACCTTAGTACCAGAATCCTTAAACATTACAGTTGTTAAAGTTATTGTTAGTTTACTTGTTTATTTTCTCATCACCAGAATAAACATGTATAAATGTTTTTTCTGAATTGTTTACAGCAGTATTCTTAGGCCTTACAAGATTGTTTGACTCATTAGAGGGTGCTCAAAAATCTGTTTAATGAAGGAATTAAAAGAAAGGATTTGTGTTTGGGCATAAATAGCACTACAGCTCACCCCCCACCCCCCCACACCCATCCCACCCCTACCTTTTTTTAAACAAAGAACAAGTATCCTGGATGTTGATCACAAACTTGAGGTTTAGGGAAATGTATCCCCCATCTCTTCACACCCCACCCCAGGGGGCAAAGGAAAGGGAAACTTCATCTCTTTCACATAGGTTCCTGCACCAGTCATGCATTCCTCACATTCTTGGTTGATGGACAGTCCCAAATGGGACAGCTAAGAGAGTCTTAACAATTCCACAGCAAAAGTTCAATTTCCCAGAAGCCTTTCCTACTCCTAAACTATGCTCTTTTTTGAAGTAAGCCCACTTTTGAATTCAGCCAGATTTGTTTCATTCAAAATTCTTATGAATATGCACTATTTCGTCCCTGAGTTCATTCTCAGGCTTAAGTTTAACACTGTGTGAACCACTTTCTGTAGGTTAGAAAATTCGAAATGATGAGATAATGAAATCTGAGAGAAGAGAAATGAGAATTCTTATTATTTTTGTACTTGTGATTACGTGAACATTGATTTCTTTAGTCTTATTATTTTTTAATTTATTATTAGAATGTGTCTTTTCTATAATATGGTACAGTATTAACAAATGTCATCTGTATATTAAACACACTTAGTATTTTTTTTATTTAAGCATATGATTGGTAGTATTGGCTATTAGGGTCAAGAGTACCTAATTTCACATGTCTTCGACTTCATGAAACGTTAAGGACTATAGTATATTCCATTCAGTCATGCTTTTATAATGTTCTTGCCACTGTGTACACAGGTGCGTGTAGGGATAGAGATTTTGTCTCTAAAGAAACTATAAATTATGATTATTTACCTCTCTAAAAAGAATTTTTTCAATTCCTTGTAGTTCACTTCTATAGGGCAAATGTATATTAAAGGGGTGAATATTTAGGAAGAGATATACCTAAGTATTTGCCTCTTAAGACTTATATGACAAGATCTAGAAAAGGATATGCATGTGTCTGTAATGAGTATAATGAGAATAATAAAAACACCAAGAGAAAGGCCAGTCCCCACTGTTTATATTCCATGATTTTATACAATCCTGAATGAGGAAAGATTTTTGACAAGTTTTTCCAGTAGTAAGCACTTCAAGGAGGCTATTTTCTTTTTATCACATATTTTCCATGCATATTGACTATTAATTTATTACACATCCACTTATCTCATTATACATACACTTATCTTATTGTGTACATATGTATCATCATTTAACTTTGCAACATTTCTTTTAGGATTCAGGCTTTCTTTGTTATATAATATAGTAGTTTTCATCTTCTGAAAGCTATACTTTTTTTAAAAAAAAGATTTATTTATTTATTTATGCATACAGAACTGGGATATAGGCGAGAGGTGCAGGGACCTTGAGAGGCTTCACCAGAGACCCCCCACCAGAGTGGGGAGCAGAACAGGCAGATCAACAAAGTACACTGCTGAGGGGAGTAACTGGTGGGTCAGGAGAGGTCTGCTGAGCCATGTGGATCACCTCTGGGGCAGGGGATAGAACTTGCACTGAAGCCGGCTGTGGCCAGCTTGTAGTGCTACATCCCAACCTGTTGCACCACCAGGGAAGGCCCCTGAAAGCTATACTTTTTAATAAATTTTATTTGTTCATTAAAGTATCATGTGAAGCTTAACATCTAAAATTTACATTTTATCAGAATTCTTTATATTAGCCACAATATGAATTGGTGGTTCAAGACAGCCTTATATTTCTTTATCTTTATGAGGGTAGATGAGAAACAAATATCCATCTTTTTAAAAAAACTTGAGGTAGGCCTTTTATCCCTATGTTTTAACTTAAACACTGCTGTATAACAAAAAGATTTTGATGAAGTTCAGTTACCTCTAAATAAAATATTTTTATTACTTACATGTACAAAATAGCATCTTCTAGTATAATGTTGCAAGTAGTCTATTCCTCATCAATCTTATGATTGACAATATTACTATTTAAAATAGTGTAATTTATTGGCAATAATAAAAATCATTTTCAAATACTTTAAGTAAGCATACATCTGAAACTAGTTTAAAGACTAACCAACTAATAATGCAAAAACACAAAGCAAAAGTACTAGAAAATGATCTACTTGCTTCTTGACAATTGAGATAATACTTTCAATTTGCAAAAAGAAAAAAACAGAAACATCAAAGTGTTTCAAGTTATAACCTTGGCAAGTAGCGAACTGAATGTACTCATCTGTTGAACTTTTAAAAGCATGAGTTCAATTAGTTTAATTGAAAATTCAGAAGATGTTGCAAATACATATTGTAGCATCAGAAGTTTTCTTTATATTCAACAGACTAGGTCAATATACCCAATTTTACTGAATAGTGATTTTTGTCCCTTGTCTATTCCCATCTTTAATTTATTGTTAGTAGGAGTTCAGGGGGAAAAAGTTCAGAATGAGATAAGGGGGGTGGGGGGCGGAGTTAGTTGTGAAGCACTGAACAAGATAAGGAATCTGGGGAGGGAGGGTGGAGAACAAATCATGTCCTTTTACTAATGTAACATCAGAGTCTAATTAAAAACATAATTTTTTAGAATTATGGATAGAACAGTAGGGGAGAGGAGGTTGACACTGACACAGATGAAGGCAAAATAATCAGACAAACCCAAATACTCTCCCACCAGTATTATTTAAAGTAACATTTTTCTAATGAAAAGTTAGTTTAATGAAAAAAAATTTAAGTGTGCATTGCTATGAAAGCTGAGTAACTGAAATTATGTTGTTAAGAATGAAGAACTATGTGCTTTGTAGTTTAAAAATAAGCATTCTACCCATTGTGTACCTTATTGTGAAATTTCACCTTAATTTTTGACTTGGTTTCAGAGAAAGTTTCACAGAAAACAGGCACTGTAGCCCACAGGGTAGAAGAAAGGCCAAGATTCAAAATCGTGCAAGCCAAAATCCTAGAAAGTACCATGAGACTAAGGAAAATTTTAAATTAATTTTAAAAATTAAAGGTGTAGATTTAATGAATGCATTTACATGATGACTGACAATTTAGCATACAGGTTCCACTGACCAATGTTTACTGGAAAGGAGTGAGGGGGTAAAGGGATACCAGCAGCCTGTGTCTCCATTTATCTGCCCTCCAAACCAGCTTAGTAGGGGACTAGGGCCCAGAGCTGCATTTAATGGCATCTACCCCAGCTCTCTGTGCTTGCTTTGAACTCTTGTTCAACATTATTTTATCTGACAGCTTGTCTTTGCATTGGTGGAAAGGAAAAGTAAAACACAGGAGCCTCTCCTTTAGGTTCCAAATTCAAAACTATGCTCTGTTGATTGCTGGAGAGGCCTTTCACAGACAACACAAGAGGGCACATTAAAACCTCTTGTTTCTGTGAATCAGCAGCTGGGTTTTTTTGTTTGTTTTTGTTTTCATTTTTTAGATTCTCAGCAGCCAAAACAGCATATTTTAAAGTAGCTTACATTTACCAAAAACGGCCCCAGAATTTTTTTTTTCCTCAATTTGACTTGCACTTGGAGAAAATAAAGCAAAATGAGAAAAGACATCAATGTGAACCTGCAGAGAGTATAAAGAGGCGTCCACGGTCAAAATTTCACAAAATTTCAGAACCGGAAAGAACCCGACCACTGTCCCAGCCTTTTCTTAATAGTGACCTCGCGGCCCAAAGGCATTAAATCTGTCGCCTAAGACGCCCTCCTCCTCAGTCAAGACTAGACCCTTCTCGCGGACGCCCATCCCGTCGTCTTCCCACTGCCTTATACTGCCTCTAGCGTTAGACCGGGAAACTATCGGGAGAAGGGGTAAGAAAAGACTTGAGAGCGCTGCAGCTTAGTGCTAGAAATGAACTACCCCAATCAAGGGTCTTGAACGTGCGACTGGACGCAGCGAACCAGACTGCTGGTTCCAGGCACGCAGAAAAGGCACAGACGCTGCGCCTGAATACCCGTGGTGCTTATAAAGACCGGCCTGGGAGGAAATGCGCCCGTTCTCGTCCTCCACGCCGTCCACTCTCACCCTTGTTTTTCCTCAAACACTCGTGGGCTTGTTATTTGTTGTTTTATTTTTGTTGTTGTTAATAATACACTTATGCACCTATCTTGTGTGTTTTATTCGATGCTCCTTCCCTTCTTAAATTTCCAAATCGTTATCCTGGGCTTTCTACGCTACAATCTAAACAAGTTGATACTCCCGCTGGATTCCTAATTTTGTCAAAATTCAGAGCCATTCCTGCCACATATCCCCTCTTCATCGCCGCCACCACCATATTTAGACACTAGAAGACCTTCAAAGATA
>NW_004567108.1:20742013-20866229 GCF_000260355.1 Condylura cristata | reverse complement strand
GTCGAGGCGCGCGGTGGGAACACCCTGCACTCCCTGCCAGGGAGACGGCCGGCACAATCAGCCACCGAGAACTGGTTGGTGCTACTGGTGGGCAAAGGCAGTGAGGCCGACCCAGCGGGCGACGCGGAGGGTGGCGCTGGCAGCGTGAAAGGCGTCTTTGTGCAATACGGGAGGGGAGGGTGGGGGTGAGAGAGGTGAGCGCTGAGTTCAGACTTCGAGACTGAGGTCTGGGAAGTCGCCACTCGCTAATTCCCAGCCGCGTTGGAAAGACTCGGGTAGTTCCGGCAGGGGGCGCTATAATGCTGGAGGCTTTGGGTGGAGACCATTAAGTTTGCTCTTCCTTGAAACCCGAGAAGGGAGAAAGCGGCTCCCAGAAAGCAGGAGGGAATTAAGGGGTTTGCCTCCCCGCCCCCCTTCCCTAGGTGGCGAAGAGATCCGGGCGCTAGAAGGGTGCAGCCCACGCGGGGCGCTCATTCTGCGGCTGGGGGGTCGGGCGTGCGGGCCCGGAGGCGGAGTCTCTCTTCTGTTCTCGGGTGCCGACGAGGGGGGAGAGCAGGGCGCTGCTCTGCCCTTCCCCTGCGCCCCGGCCGCGTGGCTTGCGGCTTATTTTCCCAGCTGGCAAGCGTCGCGCTGCAGACAAGGGAATGCCTGTGGTGAGTTGTTTATTTTGTTGAAGTTTGCGGTGGGCCAGGGGGACGTGGGGGGCGTGCGGCAGGCAGCGGCCGGGACTGTTTTGTTTAGGTCTCAGTCCACCTGTGTGGTATAAATCTGCCAGCCCCAAGCCGGCGGGGTAAGAGGGGGTGTAGGGTGACAAGTCCCGACGCTCCAAAAGGCCGCTTTTAGCCACTTGCAGACCTAGAACCACATTTGATTCTCCGCTTCTGAGATCAAGTAGAGCTTAGCTTACATTACATCCATGCCCCGCATCGTTGTTTCTCGCATCCTCGGGCTCCCTCAAGGGCAGGCAGCGCCTACTACCTGGGCGCTAATGTTCCTTGAAGCTACCAGTCCTGGTTCCTAAAACAAAGGGAAACTGAGGTTTTCATTTGAGGAGCCCGTGAAATTAGAGGTGACTTGTTCTGGCTGCTTCTAGTGTAAAATTCTGGGATCTGTGGGATCTACCCAATACTACAAACTAGGGTCTGGGTTGGCCAGAGTTTCCTAGACTTGAGATCGGGGGTAGGTAGGCGATTGCGTCCCAGGGGAACCTAGAGGAACCCCCGGGGCTGATGGAAGCCCCGGCCGCGGCTGCTTTTGCCTGGAAGAGCCTAAATACATTAGCGAACTGGTAAAGCTTTTAAGGCCTTCTCGAGAGTGAGTGGCCGGCTAATGAGAGGTTAATTTTGTTTCGAGAAGGCTGCACTGGTTTCCTGAGATAAATGGACAGGAAGCGCATTACCTCCGCGTTGGCAAGTGGCTCCCAAATGCTTTTTGCACCTGCCGCTTTGAGCTGTACGAGCCACGGCGGAGCCCGCAGGGATTTCGGGAGCGGGTTTGTGTATGCTAGAGTGATGAGCCCCACGCACGCCCTGGGCCATCTCCTTCCGGGGGCGCAGAGCTCACCGGGCCTCTGGGACTGTTTTCTCACACCCAGGTCCTACGTCTTCCGGAGCTCCGGGACCCCCTGATCCCGCCAAGCCTCTTCCAGGAACTGAAGGGTTAAGAATGATGTAAGTACAATTGCCTCGGGGTTGTCAGACTTGGGGGGCTATTTCAACCCTGGCATTAGGTACACCGAGGACCAGGGAGCAGCCTGGAAGCCTTTACTCTAGAATGGGTTGCACACATCGCGACCCACGGTTTGATTACTGCCTTCTCTGCGCCAGGTGGTCTGTTAAGCAGATGCTTGGTTTCTGAAAATGGAGATATGTTAACAGAAGAATTAAGACATCTCAAATAGATTCAGGAAAAGATATCTCATTTTTAGAATCTATTAATTTTGTTGGCATGTTTTAATTTTAGCCTCTCACACGTTCCCCCCGTGTTTTGCTGGGTTCTTTGAATTTACTGTACTAGCCTCATCTTTCCTCCTGAAAACAAAGACAAGGGATAAAGAATACAAGTGTCAAGAAACAGGCTGAATTTGTCAGTTGTACAAGCTGTCACTTCACATTTTTTTTCCCTGATTAAAATGTGAAACTTCTATAAGTCCTCGATTTTGTGTCCTGGCTCCCAGACTTTTCTTTGTAGAGTCTTAAAATCCTTCCTTACTTGCTACTTTAGGAGCAGGAGCAATGAATGCGCTATAAGTGATAATTTCATTCACCTTGCTCTTGCTTTCCACAACGATTGCAGGTCTTGTGAACAGTCCGATTTTATCCGAGGAGTGTACCATTGACCTAATGTCTTGAAAATAGGAACCACCTTGTAGTTTAATTGTGAAAATTAACATTTTCCTCTAGCTGGCTGAACACTTACACAGCAATAAAAAATGAATTGTTAGGCTTATAAATCTTGAGCTTGTCAAATTTTACAACAGAGGAGCAATAAAGCACCTTAGAAAAAATTAAGTTTTTCCTCTAAAAGAACAATTCCATTTCATGACACCAGAATTGCAGTGACTAGAGGGCGCCCTCTATTGATAACAAAAATTTAGAGCCCCATGTATTTCAGGAACAGGATATAAAAGTGGGTAGGCAGAGAGGGTGGCATCATACAAAGTCACAAAGGAAAAGACCTACACTAAACCGAATTTGATCCTTACCTCTTACTTGTACGTCTTGAGGTATGATCAATAAGATGAGATGTTTCTCTCATAAAGATCTAATTAAATCTTAGGTTAAAGAAAAAGAAATATTTTAGCTTTTGTTAGCAAAAATACTTTGAAAAGTGCTTATGTTTGAGTACTTTTTAAAAGGCATCCACCAGTATTTCTTTAACTTTATTTCATTGATTATATGTAGTACCTGCAAAACAGTTAATTTTTGCTCTCATAGTATTTAGTCCATAGTATTATCTAAAAATCATATCAGATAACATCCCCTCTCTCAAAAAAAGTCATTTCTCCAGGCAACTCTGAAGCTGTTATTAAGCATATTGTGGCTTGGATTATATCTTGGGCAGTGAAAGGTGTGTTTACCTCTTGAGTCATCAAATGTGTAATGAGTAAGTAATGAAAAGTTACAGTAAAAATAGATAGGCATCCTTCATTAGAGACATAGTGGTTTGTACAATTCAAAATGTATTTATTGAGTAAGCTGGAGTGATTGAAGTTTTGCCTTCATTTACCCTGATCCATTGATTTAGCACATCGTAAGATGTAATATTAATATTAAGGTATCCCTGCTTGAGTGAAATTCCTAATTAGAGGTTCGGAGAAACATAGCTGTTAAAGTTGTGAACTTCAATTTGACTATAAGTGGGTTTAAAATAGTAGTCCTGAGCCTTTGGCCTTTGAGGCCACTCTTGAGATTAGATACCACTTCACACCTACTGATAACAAAGTGGAACCTATCCTCAATCTCACAAACATGCTTTCCTGTATCTCCACTTCGCAAGCTCTTCTATGGCAGATAATTGTTTTTTTTTTTCCATGATTTTTAGATCCACCCAATAGCAAAAGTAGAAAATGACCTGCCACTGAATTAATCTAATAGACTGTGAAAATTTGTGGAAAAGCCACTGAGCAACAACAAATCATAGCTTAATTACACTGCATTAAAAACTCACCATCCTCATTAATCTAATTACACTGTAACTGAACACGTTGAAGTTTGCCCACTCTTAGACCCCTCCCCGTAGCTTTCAGGAAGGGAAACGTCAAAGAAACAACACTGGAGTCGCGCCCACACCTGCCAGCGAATGGGGGGGGGGGGGTTGTGGGGTGCTGACGGGTACCCTTCCAGACCGTCGGGTCTGCTCCAGACCGCGGGTCACATTCGAATTTCCAACGCAGCCTGACGCTAGCTTTAGCAAAATTCCCCAACACATTCGAAACACGGTTCCGCAGATGTGACTGGCTGCGAGGGAACCTGCCGCATGTCTCTCCAAAAAGTGCAGACTTCCACCAAGGAGCCAGAAGTGGAAGGACAGAGAGGGTGGGGGTAATTAAAAAAAAAAAAAGAAGCGGGAAGTTGAACTCAGTCCCATTAATTCGAGGAGAGGTCAAAGGTCGGTTCCTCTGTAACGCCGGCTTTAGAGAACTGCGGTCGCCTGTTTCTGTTGGGCGCGAGGAAACTGTAAATCGCGGAAGGGGGTGGAGGCGAGAGAAGAGGAGGGAGCCGCAGGGAGGTTGGGCCGGGGCGCGGTTGACTAGACCCACAGTTGGAGGACGCGGAACTCGAATTACAGAGTAGGTTGAAAGGAAGGCGGTGCCAGGGGCTGCTTCGCGTCCTGCGAGTGGCCGCCTGGGCCCAGCGGCCCGCGCTTGTAGCCAATGGGGGAGTAAGGGAGGGGCGCGGCCGGGGCTGAGGCGAAACGGATTGGCCGATATGTGACGGGGCGGAGTGGCAGTGCGGGGCTGAGATTGATTGACCGCGGGGGCCTCGCACAGAGCTATCCCGGCCGCCGGCGGCTGCTAGTGGAGACTGGGCGCGCCTCCAGTGGTCCACGCCCGCCGAGCTCACGCTGGCCCCGGTCCGGGCGCCCGCGCGTTTGGGGCCGGGCTCCTCGCTCGCTCGCTCACGGTCTTTGTGTCTTTTCTCCCGCCCCTCTCCCCCCTCCCGCCGCCCGTCACCGCGATGCCGCTGCGCCCCGTTGCCGCCGCCGCCACCTCGCTCCGCCCGCCGTGCGCTACTCGCTGCGATCGTGGCGGCGGCCCGACTCCGTCGCGGGCCTGAAGGAGGAAGAAGAGGAAGCGAGGCGCGTCCCCCGGCCCATGCCGCAGCCACGGCCCCAGGCCCGCCACGGCGCCCGCGCCGCCGCCCTCGCCGGAGCCCGCGAGACCTGTATGGACGGGCATGGGCTTGAGAGCAGCATCTTCCTGCGCCGCCGCCGCCGCCGCCTCCGCCGCTGCCGCCGGGGCTGAGCAGCGCCGCCGCCCCCGGCTCTGCCCGCCGCCGCTGGCGCTGCTGCTACTGCTGCTGCTGAGCCTGGGGCTGCTCCACGCAGGTACGAGGCGCGCGCGCGAGGGGAAGCAGCCCCGGGGCCGAGGGCTTTGTTCCCGGCCCCCGCCCGAGGGGCTCTCCGGGGCGGAAGGGCGGCGTGGCACGCCGGGAAAGGCCTCGCGCGTCCCTGACACGCACCTTGGCCGGGCTCGGGGCGCGGGGGTAGGAACACTCCCGCCGGCCGTGCGGCACGCCCTGGGCGCCGGGCAGAGGCCTCCCCGCCCGCCTTCCTCCTCCTCTTCTTCCTCTGCGGGGCTCGGACCGTTGATAAATGTGTCCTCCAACAGCCGCTTATCAAAGATTTAGAGGGCGGGGGCGGCGGGGGCTGCGCGCCCCAGACAAATGCTCCGGATGCTTTATTGCTCTGTGCATTGGTGTTTACTGAAAGTCAGGCTCGGATCAGGTTTCCGCCGCCGCCGCCTCCGAGGGGAGACAAGGAGCCTTGTGCTGCTCCGCCGGAGAGGGGGGTGGCGGCGAGGCGAAGAAATTGCACCAGATGGAAAGGTTTTCCCCCGAGTCTGAAAACCTGAAGGTTAATCGCGAAATAACTTAAACTTTCAACTTCTCTACACAGTGATTTCTGTCATGTTTGCGAAAGCTGCTTTTAATTCAGTTTTCAACCTCTTTGGAAAAACTCTTGCTTGGTGGCTAGCCGCCTGTGTCCGGGTTTCAGGAAGGGTTGACAGATCTCACGCTGCTCTCTGGGGGTCGGCGCCTTCCTCATCGAAGCTACAGCCAGAGTGTGTTCTTAGCGAAGTGTTCTGCGGATGAGCCTTCTAGCACGGGACACCTATTTTTCTGTTAAAAGCGTTTCCTTAACAGTGTTTTATATCCGTTCATCTCAATAAAATGGAAAAAATCTAGAAAACTCTACACAAATAAGTACCGTTTCTAGGAGTTTGTCTAGACAACTTTTTCAGTACCAAACTTTTTCAGTACCAAAAGTTGAAATTATTTTTCACTTTTGAGAGTAATCGCAGCATTAAATAACTTTTCCTTAGAGGATATTTTGGCCTATGTTTGCATGACAGCAGTCACAGCGCTCTGATTTGGAGACTGCTGAGCTTTATAGTCAGCTGCGCAAAGTAATTCGAAGTCATACTACCAGCTATGCTAAATATCTGGGAGGTTTCGAAGTAATGGGGGAATTTTTGAAAAGACAGTTTGTATAACTTTGCATTCTGATGTAACAGCTGCATTTTAAAACTGTCACTTGGGGAAAATAAACTGAAGTCTTAATAAATGCCTGTAATAGTAAATATTATGATGATTAAGGCTCTAAATTGATGACATTAGAACCTTCAAAAAATTGTGTGATTTTGCTTAAAATTATACAGGACATTTTCATGATTGTCAAAAGAAATTGTCAGAAAAGTTTTGTTTGAAAAATGTATCCATAATGTCAGAGTATTGGTTTCTTGAAATGGAAATTGAAGTGCTAGGTTAGACTGTTGTCCCTCTTGAATGCTTGGTTATTGTTTCCCTTTGTTGCCATAGGGCCCTATGGTGGATTGGAATGTGGTCCTTGATTTATTTTCTGGTCTGTGAAAGACAAAAGAAGTTCATTTAAAGGTTTATAAAATTGAGGTGCCTTCATTCAAGCATTTGGAATGTGAAACGCCTCTTAGTATCTTAATGTGTGTGCCTTTACTAAAGTCACCATTAGATTCAATCAGCAATCCTTGTGGTAAGTGATTTGTGTGGACAACTTGTTGGAGTGGAGCAATTAATCTGGTTAGAAGAGAGGCCTCCTTTTGAGAGATTTCTTTGAAGAGCAAAGCTATTGAAATGCAGGGGCTGTTTCTCAAAGCAGGGAGCCTAGCCAAGTGCTCCTTTGCAGATGGACTACCATATGCTTTATGCCTGGGTCCATGTAAATTGCCTTTGCACCCCATGTGGCTCCACATTTTACTTAACTTAAGCATATCTCCTGTCCTTTATCATAAATTGGTGACTGTGCTGCAAATTTACACACATGCAGGCCTGGCATTGAGGAAACTGGCCTGAATTGTGCAGTCTTTTATGTCTGAAGCATTAGTCACAGCTTTAGACCCAAGGAATCCTATTGCACTTTCATTAATTGGAGTGAAAACACTGTCACACCAGTTGAAGATAATCTGACTTAAAAAGTAGAGATCAGTAATTACAGATTTTAAGTTTTGCCTTTGGGAAAGGAAAGTGTGTTTTTATTTACTTTTTTTTTTTTTTTTTTTCTTAAGCAGATCTCTGCATTTCCTGAATGGAGATCCAATATGGGAGTTATTTGCTTACTCATACACTTCATGGCCTTCTTGGCTACATCCTTGAGATTGTTTCTGCTCTGCATTGTTTTGGCATTTTGACAGGAGGCTTACTTTACCGCTTGTAACAGGCAAAGTGTGCATTGTCATTATAAATTCATGAAGCCTGGATATTTCTGGGTGTATGCTGCAAATTAGTCATTATACAGGAGCTTGCCATGGGGCTGAAACTGCTGACCCAAATGCACTTTCTACCTAGTTAGCTCTCCTCCCTCCCATCATTTCTATTAGACAAGACAGAAAACTTACCCAAAACAAAAGAGCCCAAGGACTTCTGTTTTATGTGAGATTTCTCAGAGGAATCAATCAGCACCTATCTGCTACGAAAAAGGGAGGGAGACAAGGAGGCAGCGGTGGAAAAAAGCTGGAAATCTAAATTCTTTCAGCTTTTTTCCTTTCTGAACAGTTGCATCTACAGCTGTTTCACATGTTCTTCTTACTTTAGGTTTTTTATGACTATTTGAAATAATTACAAGTAAATGTATGCTAGCATGGATTTTATAGACCATAAAAAGAACAAATAGGTACTACAAGTTTAGCGGAAAGTTCTTGTACTGTCAGTTGCTTGTAGTCTTAAGAGCTTTGGGCTATTTGAGTGAGCTCCTCCAATGAATCTGATTTTAAAAGGGAAAAAAATTGATACAGTAGTTAGGTCTTTTTAAATGCTGTTCAAGTAAACAATATCCTGAGAATCAGGAATGCAAAGGAGATTTGTGGAAGGACATATAGACTTGAGGAAAGACCTCAAATCTTAACTACATACTCACATAAGGGTAGAGCCAGGACTAGGCTTTTGCCTTGGTTTTCCCATCTGAAAAAGGGCCTTAAATGCCAGTGAGGGTGGCAGAGTTGTTTGGTGTTTTTGCTTTTTGAGTAAAATTAGCTGAAAAGACATGATCTTCTTGGAAAGGTGAATTCTATAAATATCAGAGCTTCTTTTATCAACTTTGGAATAAAAAAACAAAATAGAAGGAACACATAAGATGTTCTTGTAAACTTTTTTAAAGTGCCATTTAAGGATTGTGTAAATCCATACCTCCAAAATATTTAACTGTTTTAATCTTTTTTCCTCAGGTTAAAGTGAATACCCAATGTAAATTTCAACCTTTTCCCCTGTTTGGTCATTGAAATTTAAAAATTGAGGCTTATGGGTGTCCTCAAGGTTGTCAACCCGCACCTACCATTTTCTCCCCAAGTAAAACCAGAGATAGCGATTGCAGTTTATTTAATTTAGTTTTTAAGGCAGTTTGACTACTGAAAAGATTAAAATATTTTCCTAAAAGCAGTAGTGAGCTTAGTTTTAAGTCATTATCAGATGAAATCATAAGTCTTGATATTACCCTGAAGTTTATTATGCACACATATTGAAGTAATTATGTATTTAATAATACATTACTGATTTTTCCATCCACCCCACCCCCACCATCTAGAACACAGATTCTAATGTCTTTTATGCCTGAAAAGGATCACAAAGGTCATTTCAGAACAACCTCATTTTTCAAATGAAGAACCTGACACTTAAAGGATTTAAAGATTTCCTCCATAGTTCAGAGACCACTGATGAATACACTGAATAGCACAAATATGTGTTATATAGTTCGTTCTATAAAATTTGAGGTGAATAAGAAAAATATTTTTCTCTGAAGCAATTCCATTGGTATCAGTGAAACAGAATATTAAAATTGCTTAGAACACGTCAGTGACCTAGAGAATTTATTGGCAAAACACTATTTGAAAGTCACTTTTTAAGTAGCAAGACAGTGACATTTGATATTTCATTACTTCATGTAACTTTAATAATTAAGCTTATCTGAATTACCAATTTTAAAGAAAAAAGTAAAGCGTATATATATATATATATATTTAAGAAGTCCATTACTTAAGGTTCTCTGGTTCTACTTTGAAGGGAAAAAAGACATAATTGGTGAAATCTGTCTGCATGCTAATTTCAGTGTTGTGTATTCTTTGATTTACTATCCTTTTACAGGTAAAACATCTTGGGGCCTGGGATCCTAGGGTGGTGTGTGTTAAGGGGGACGTGAATACCTAGCTTGGTTAATCACTTGAATGATCACAATCTATGGTCACTTCATTTTTTAAGAGAAATTTATACTTTGTAAAAACCAAGATGTTGTCAATTTATATATAATAGGTTGAGAAACATCCCTCAGGAAATTCAAAATGCCTGGGCATTTTCTTGATTTTCTTACCCTGCAGCTGCACTAGAGTCAGGGAAAGGTGTTTTAACTAATCATTCTATCTACACTTTAGGGTTTTCCCCCACCTGAAGCGTGGAGACTTTAATAATGGTTTGATGCAAAGACAGTGCTTTCCAAAGCAAATTACTAATGCAGTTTTCAGAATCAACACAAAGTCCACATCTTTAACTTGATATTAGATCCAAGGATTCTTTTACAAAATCTATATGTATAAGCAAAGTTGATTAAAAAATATTTTATTTACCATTCCCTTGTAATTTTAACCTAAACACTGAACTAGATTCATGTTCACTAACATGGGCTGTGTTTGTTGTTAACTACATGAAGTTTTTCTCCCAGTGAGAGGCAAAAAGCAAACCTATTTCTAGTTTCTGAAGGCCTTCTTAAAATAGGAGAATATGAAATAGAACAAACAGTTCCCAGGGGAGAATATCATTTTCTCAAGCTCAGGAAGTTCTGAAGCATTTAAAATTTGTTTGGTCTTATCGTCTTTCCCATAGGTGACTGCCAACAGCCGGCCCAGTGTCGTATCCAGAAATGTACCACGGACTTCGTGTCCCTGACTTCGCACCTGAACTCTGCCATTGACGGCTTTGACTCTGAGTTTTGCAAGGCTCTGCGTGCCTATGCTGGCTGTACCCAGCGGACTTCAAAAGCCTGCCGAGGCAACCTGGTATACCATTCTGCTGTGCTGGGTATCAGTGACCTTATGAGCCAGAGAAACTGTTCCAAGGATGGCCCCACATCCTCTACCAACCCAGAAGTGACCCATGACCCCTGTAACTATCATAGCCACACAGGAGCCAGAGAACATAGAGAAGGGGACCAGAACCCCCCCAATTACCTTTTTTGTGGCTTATTCGGAGATCCTCACCTTAGGACTTTTAAAGATCACTTCCAGACTTGCAAAGTGGAAGGGGCCTGGCCACTTATAGATAATAATTATCTTTCAGTTCAAGTGACAAATGTGCCCGTGGTCCCTGGATCCAGTGCTACTGCTACAAATAAGGCAAGTATAAGTTTCTCCCTTCTTATAGCCTACAACTTTCCAATGTTTGATTTTTCAATTTTTGGATTGTAATATAAGATAGAGCTTCAAAGGAACTTTTATGGGTCTTTTTGGAAAAGAGTTAACTGGGTTGATAAAGACTAAGTAAAAATTATTTAGGAAGGATTTCTCTCTGGAATTCTAGGCCTTGTGTAAAATGTGGTAAAATGTGGCTCTAAATTTAAATAGGCAATGGTATGAAAAAAATAAAAAGTAAGCAGTGAAATTGAGTTCTCTAGGGAAAAGACAAGCCTATTTAATGAAAAATGTGTGCTTTTTTGGAGATTCCTTTTTAAGTGCATATGTATATGACTCTTCTTGAAGAAATCCATGTTCATATTTATCAGATTACTAAAGTAGGAGTTCTGAATAAAGAAAGCCGTCAAGCCTGAGGCAATGACCCATCAGGAAACATTTTATTGGAAATTTGGAAGCTATAGTAAAATGTAATGTCCATAAACCAGCTTTCCAATGGCAAACCCACAGTGGTGTTTTAGTTACTCTGTGGTGATCAGGTTGAGAATTGGATATTGCAAAGCAGTGATACATAATCCCCATGTAATCTCTGGATAGCATTTTAAATCAGAAACTAAAGGAAGACGCCAACAAAATTAAGGTACGTTTACCCAGCCGAGCTGTGAGCATGTGTGGTTCTTGTTTGTTTTAAAGAAGCTACTACTAAATTGAGATCCTCTAAGGCACCCATGTCTTAATGCATGGATGTAAAGAAGAGAGCTACAAACTGGATTTCCAGTTGCTCAGCAGCATTAAATTCAGTCATGAGTAAATAAGGTAGTCTTAAAAGGTTTTCCACAAAAATGTCCCCAGGTATCTAGCTCCTTCTCTGCCTTCCCCCAACAACAAAATCACCATGATACGATCTCATTTTGTTTCTGATTTCCTTTGTTTATCTATTCTCTACTTGGTTTATACTAAAATAGAATTGAGGAGGACTAAGCTTTTGTCATACTTAATGACTGTTCTTTTGATTCTTAGATATTTCTCTTGCTTTCAAACATGTGTGGCATAATTTCTAAGTGAATTTAAATTATTTTACTTGGCATTTTGTGGAGAGAATTTTATAACACCTCTGGAGATATCTAGAGACACCCAGGGGTGTCACAAATCTAAGATTAAAAGTCGTTGCTCTGAACAAAGAAGACTGTTACACTGGTCCAGACATCTTAGGGGAACTCCAAAATATTTACACTTCAACACCCAATAAAAACTCAAGCTTGCTTTGCCTTTACCAAATCCTACATCTCAAACTTCGCTTCCTCTGTTTTTTTAAGTATCAAATGATTTTTTTCTATCTGTATATTAAAATGTGTTTGCTATAAGTTACAAAGTTAAGCAGTCTTGAAGTTATATGAGAAACCATCGGCAAAGCTTCACCACTGCTGCAGAGTGAGAGGGAACAAAATCTGGGGGTGGTCTTCGGGAGAAAAAATATCATAAAAAATTCAAGAAGTCACTTCCAATTGGAATGGAGAAAGTCATCCTTGATTGTGCAAATAATTCAGCATTTGGAGGGATTACCTTTAAGCAGTACTATTGAGATTAATAAGTCTTGTGTATATGGGGAAATATTAGTTCTTTTATCAGGCTCAAAGTTTTATTTTCCTTACTATTTATCCAATCACTTCTGTTTGTCATTCAATCTTTCAAAATTCTGCTTTCTGCCAATTTTGGTGAAAATATTTGGAGACAACCAGTTGTTGCATGACTATTGTATAAGTGGAACATTTCACTCAGATCATTCTATCTCAGTTGTTGTGGAATCTAGCTTTTTTTTTTTTTTTTTTTAAGAAAATAAGTAAAAAGTACAACTTTGCTTTCTCCCTCAGTTTGGTAAGAATCAAAGGTTTACCCATTCTGAAAAGAAGGGTGGGGGTAGTTGTCCTCTGACATAAATCCAGGCAGACAATGAGAATGCTTGGTTTTTAATTGCACTATTGGAAAGAATTTCCTACATCTGGTGACCATGCTGCTCAGCAACAAATTACTTTTTGGCTTCATGACCTCTGGTAGTTGGTTTCCCCCCTTCTTTTTGTAATTCTCTCCAAAACCCCCTAAAGGATAAGGACTGTTACTGGTGACTGCTGAGGACCTGCCTCAGTGCTGGTGTAACCTGCACTGGCAGCAAAGGCAGTGTGGTTTCCTTTTACCTAACCAAAGCCCCTTCCACCAAAAAGAGAAAAAAATACCCTTTGAAAAGTTCTAAAGCAATGAGAAAATGATGGTAATAACAATAAAAACAATCTGAGGCAAAAAGTACATATGAAATAAGTTCCCAGAGAGTTCTTTTTTTTTTCCATTGATATCTAATTTAAACAAGAAAAAAATCAGAAGATTTCTTTTTGTATCACTCTCAGTTCTACTGAGATGGTAAATATAATAAGCCAACTCTGTATGTTGTGGATACTATACCATCCGTTTGGCCAGGGATTTTTACAACTGGTATGCTACCCTAGTTTTAAAGACTAATCAATAATCTCATTGAAGCTTGCTGACTGTCATACTCAAATGGTTGTATTTAGCATCAGTGCATTTTACTGCCTTCAGCACTGAACTGAGGCACTTAGCTGTTTGTGCTCTTGAGGTCCCTGACATGACAGCTCCTTGGAATCTGGAATCTTGAGCGGCCATCTTCAAAGCCAGTCTTTATGAACTCCACCTGCCCCTCAGCCCTGGCCTTTCCCTCATCACAAAAAGACAAACCTCAGGGGGGGAATGTTCTAAGCAAAAAAAGAAAGAAAGAAAATGAAGTCATCTGCTCTCAAGGGCCCATTTATTACCTAGCTAGGCCTTTTCCTTTTCCCACTTGGCAAGCAGTTTGGGGAGACAAAACCTTCACTGTCCACACTGGACTCTGCTCACTTGTCTGCTTGCTTTTCCCCCTTCCCTGGGAAACAGGCTGGCTTTCTACTTGGTCACAGTGAGCTCAGTAGGCTTTCTCCAGGTTGCTGGGTTTTTCTTAAGCCTGTGGAGGAGTCTGCAAGTTGGTTACCTTGCCAGGTAGGTATGTTCCTCAGTACAAGGCCAGGTCTGGCTTTTCATCTCTCCCAGGGAGCTGCAGGGTTTCTGGCACAGCTACACAGCTCGGCAGAGATCCACATCAGTTCTGCACCATCTTCTCCACCTTTGGCTGTGAGAGGCAGCTTCAGGCCCGTAGGCACTGGAGAAGAGTGGAGATGAGAGAGACAGGATTAGAATTAGCAGTTGGCCTTACAGAAAAGGAAGCCAGTTTTCATTTGGGGAGGAAGGGGTAGCCACAATTTTAACTCTAGTGGGAACACATGTATGTCAGTAGCTTTCTTGGACTTGACACAGATGAATAAACCATCTGTACTAATGCTCGACTTCTGTACCTTCTCTGCCCCATTCTCTTTGCCAACACTACAGTCTCAACTCCTGTTTACTGTATCACTGAAAAGACTCAATAAGGATTTGTAAATGCCAGGTTACAGAGACTGCTTTTGGAATACTTCAGTTTCTGAAAGGTTATCTGTATGAATGTATTCCTAGTACATGCATTAAACTCACCATTCTTTATAGTGCACTTGAAATTCCTTTTCTTAAAAACCTAGGGAATGTAGTTACTGTACATCTAATCAATAGTATTTTTTTTAAGATTTACTTACTTATGCATATAGAACTGTGTACAGGCCAGAGGTGCAAGGGGTCACCAGAGATAGAGTGGAGGAGAGCAGACCAGGCAGGCTGACAAAGTACACTGCTAAGGAGAGCAGAGGGTGATACAGGAGAGGTCTGCGCCATGTGGATCACCTCCCTGGCCAGGGATAGAACTGGTGTTGAGGCAGCTGTGGCCAGCTTTGTAGTGCTGTGCTTCAGCCCCTTGCACCACCAGGGAGGGCCCTAATCAATAGTATTTTTAAACCCTTTTTTTTTAAAACATCTTAAAAAATATATAAATACCTTGCTCTTTTCTTTTAGTGTAATTATGTCCTTTCCCATCTCTCTAGTTTTCTTATCCTATACTTCAGTCTCAGTAAAACAAAATTACAAGTAGCAGGAGAGGTTGGGGGTGACAGCAAGTCCTTCTTAAAATCTTTGCTATACTTTTCCATGGTTCATCCCTTCGTGAAAGTTGAGTCACTTAAGGCATTTGACATTTGGGGGATGTCGGCCATGCCAGATGACTTAGCCAGATGAGCAAGTGCTCTTGAAGTCCTCCCATGTTCTTGGTGTTACTGTGGGCTACCAGTGCCTGGTAATCCCTGTGTAGTAGCACTCATTGCTTGTGCAAAGTCTAGGAAGAGGCCTTGCCTGTCAGGATGTGTGTGTGTGTTTTGTGGCTCATAACTACCAAACTCTTTACTATTTTCTCAAAAAATTCCTGAAAACTTCAATGGCTGAGATGTAGAAAGACTTCCTTCATTTGGTTCATTCTTGCTCATTGTCTTGTCAAAATGTAAGGCACAATATGTTCTCTTAATAAAACACTTCCTAATGCTGTGCTCTTGAAACAATGTTATAAAACATTTAACATTTTTATGTAAAAAAAAAGAAAACACAAAAACTGTGTGTGTTCCTAGTGCATGAGTTCCTAGTGCATTGCTCCTTTCTGATGTCCTTTAGTTTGTATTTATTGTTCCCACAGCAGCACATAAGCGTGAAAAGCAGTGTGCTGGATCATTCTCGGTCACAAAATCAGAGCCAGACATGCCTGCATTGCAAAGATTTTTTTTCAACTGTCATTTTCAGCATATCTCTATTGAGGTTTGGAAGTCTATCCTCTCTTGACCTCAGACTTACTGCATTTTTTGTAGCTGTTTTTATAGCACATTGTTTTAATATCTTTATGGAGACCCTGTGAGCCACACTGTGGTGATCATTCTTGAAATTTCTAGGGATCATTGACAGGGTTGTTTTGAATATGTGGATACCATATATTGCATGCAATGTTCTTAGACATATGGTGTTTTCTTCACCATAAAGAGCCTACTTGTTCAAAAAGGTGTAAACTATCTTGACAGTGTAACTATACCTTAAAATCTGGGCTTGCTCTTATTTGCTATGATTATTTATGTTACATAGATAATTCTTGTCATTTAAGGTTTGTTCCTTATGGTTCTAATTTGGGGGGGGGGGAAGCTTAAGTATTATAAGACCATTAAGACATACTGTGGAACAGATTGGAAAGAAATTTGCAGTTGTAGCTTTCCACTTGGTGTAACCATTTCTGTGATAAAATGTGTGATTGACTTGATGCTGCATTTAAACTACTAAGCATTAGAAGACCTACTATGTGAGAAAAGCAGAGGTGAATGCAAAGTCAGTGGAGAATTACAGGGTTTGTGGTAAAATCAGCCATTTTAGTCCTGAAATGTGACACCAACTTGCTCCTCCCCCCCACAGTGAAAGTGCTCCCTCACCTCCCGCACCTGTCCTTCCTCCCTGACACCCACACCCATGCTACACCTAGAACCCTGCTTCCCATTTTTGAAAGGTGGTTTGTCTTTGCGTAAGTACCAAAAGATTTTCTACAATTTGACTATCAAGTCACCAGTTCTTAAATTCATTTTTCAGGGCCCTGTCTGTTTTAAATTACACTAAAGCATCTTAGATAGTCTTATCTTCCCCGAATGTAATTTATTGTAGAAACAATACCGAAACATTAAGTGGTAGTTGTTGGAAGAGCAGATATTTTGGCTGAAACTCCAAGTGGAGTGTTCTTATTTGTCTTTTTCTATTTCTTGTATGTCTCCTGTATTACAAGGTCTTCTGTTCAGGAGATACTTGACTGTCTCATAGTTTCAGCAAATTGCTTGGAAGTAAAGGGATTTTCAAATGCATATGAAAAAAGAAAGCAGAAAGAGGACAAGAGATTACTAGCTGAATGATGGACCATGTTGTGAGATAACTGGGTCTCTTTGATTATTCTTTATGCTGCACATTGTAAACAAGGTATACCTTGTCCATGGGTGGTCAGGTGTCCTGTGCAGTAAGTCTTATAATTATCATCTTTATACTTACACAGTATGTACTTTATACTTTATACGGTGAGTCTTATACTTACCATCTTTATAATTTCTAGAATAAAGATTTGAAGATGCGAGGCAGAAATCATCTAAAACTTTATAAAGTTTTTATCTGCTTGTCTCTTAAATCCTATATTTTTAATCTCCATTACAGTGCCCCCCCCCTTCCTTTGAAAGGTATGGTTTGGAAGAAGGGGACTTTCAAAACGTTCATTTGTAAGAGAAATTAACCCATTGCCTGCCTGCCCCCTTGCCCCCTAGCCAGGCAGGATCCCATGTGGGTGCCATGAGCTTTTGCTGCTTTAAAACAAATGCAAACTCCACCGTTTAAACCAGAGAGGCAGGAGGCCAAGTCTGATACCCAGCTGAGAGTTAGAACTTGTTTTTCTGTCACACTTCCAAATGTCTCTCTCTACTCTGTTAAGTTTTCTTTAAGTCAACATTTTGAGAGAAAGGGGTGAGAAGGAAACATTGGAGGGCTGGTACTTGCTTTGTTGGCTTCAGTTAACGCTATCCAAACAGTTTCTGCTTGTGCGGAATGTGGTATGTAAAAAAGAGTTACCTACAGTGTTGAACAATGAAAAAATGCTATCTTACCCATTTGTCTTTATTTGTTTTGACTGCAGTAGAACTTGCTCTTCCACTGTTTTGAATTTTATGTTCTTGTGGGTGGGGTAACTTAAGGACTTTTTAAACTGCTCAACTTGTCAGTAAGTGTAAACTCAGAAACAGCTACATACATCGCACATAGAATTTAACTGCACACCTTTGTAGTAATACTTGGTTCTGTTGGGTCTAGAAAGAATTTGAAGGGAAAATGGGACCGTGGAAAGAGGAGTTCTTTGTGATCCAGCTGGCTGGGTAATTTAAAGAGTTGGAGCCAAAAGAACATTTGGTGGGGTTCTTTCAGAATTGGAACATAATATTTATACTGTGGATAGAATTGATATGACAGCACTTAAACTTCATCTGCTCTGCATTTGCTCTGAAATGGGCAGGGTTTCCTCTTTCCATTTAAAGGTGTGTGCAAGTGTACACGTAGCATGTGCGTGTTTTGTCGTATTGGTATCTTTCCCTCTCCTGGTCAGAAAAATGCAGACAGAAGAATATTGTTTTGTAGCATTCCATTTAACTGGCTTCCTGAAATAAATGGTCAGCAGTCTAACCACCTAGATCCTGAGTGGGTTTGTTGTTGTTTAAATAAGTCTTGAAATTGAACCTAGAAGTGACAAGAGCTTAAGTGTATTGTGAAGACCTTCAAGCCCTTTTACGTTTTTAATCACCTCCCAAAACTGAAGAATGATCAAAGAGGCTGTGATTTCCTAATCCCCATCTGCTTAAGAGACAGCTGTGCTGAACCTGGGCCCAGAACATTTGTCAGAGGTCCCAGTAGGGCCTAGGGATCTGTGACCCTGCCCCACCCCCTTCGGAGGGCAGTCCCTGAAGACAAGACCTGCTAGGAGATTCCTGCCCCTGGAGTTTGTCCCCCTGGCTGACCCTGACTCTCACCTTCCAAAATATTTTTCACCTCTGATTCCGAAACACTGGCCACAGCCTGTAGTACTGTGAGCACACACACCTAATTTCACCTTTACTTGACATAGTGCAGAGACTGAACGCACCAAATAAGCAAACAAGAAATCTGAGTAACTTAAGACCAAAGAGGGTTTTCTTCCGCTTTCCCAGCACATCACTTCCTTGGTCTGTAGAGGAAAACGAGCCAAATTCTCTATCTGTGTGTCTACTGAAACCTTTTTAGTCTTCCTTGTTTTAAGTGTAGAAAATTTTACTCTTTGGAAGAAAGACATTCATTCTTGCCTGTGCCTTTTATGTGTCTTCTCTGGTCCTGCTGCTTCTTCACTTTCATGCTCATTCTAGCCACTGAACTTAATGCTTTTCCCCCAGTGGATGACCCTCTAGCCGTCTCAGCTGTGGGTGTCCTTTCCCTCTGGTTTGGTTTCTTCTTTCTCCATCTGCTGCTAAGTACTTTCCAGCAGCAGCCAAGCTTTTCAATGTTACCTAGAACAGCAGTGAAGAACAAGTAAGTCTGATCCACTTGATTGCTCTGGAATTCTCTAAGTGTCCTTAGAACAGGACTGTGTGGAAAGAGACTGAGACCTCTTTTGATACCTCTTTTGAAGGTCGTAGATTCTTATAGTTTCATTCAGTCTCTAAAAGGAGTCTATGGTAAGATTTTTTAATCTGCTGCCCTCTTTAAAACAGAGACTGTCTTCCTTGAGCCTCCCTGGTGGTACTGGGATTAAAATCTCTGTGCTATTAAGCTATGGCCAGCCACTGTGGCATGAGTTCAATCCCTGGCCAGGGAGGTGACCCACATGACCCAGCAGACCTCTCCTCTCTTATGTGCTACTCCCTTCAGCAGTATATTTCCGTAGCTCTTGGCCTGTTCTGCTCCCCTCTGTCTCTGGTGAATTTTCTCACCCCTCCCCCGACACTTCTGGCTTGGATCACAGTTCTTGTCTGCATAGATCAATAGGTCTTTACCAAAAACAAACAGAAAAACAAACTATCTCCCTTATATATTAGTGTATGTATTAGTTCACTGAAATTTAACAAAATAAATTTTTGTATGTGTTAAGTTGAGCAATTTCCTGGAGGTAGATATTTGATATGCAAGCTGAGTAGTGATTGTAAAATTACATTCCAGTTCATTGAGTTCACACCTTCCTAGCAAACTTTTTGCCTTAATTTTTCAGGAACGTCACCAATTACACCCACACCATTTTGTTTTAAATATGATACAGATACTCTCCATGGTTTTACATGAAATTATTCACAGAAGGTTCAAGATGAGCAGCTCTCCTTCCCACCTGTGACTACGCAGATGCCTTCTCTTCCTTTCTCCTTTTCCTATTAAAATTTAAAAAAAAGAAAGTAAGTTCTAGATGAATTTGCTAATTTTTCTGCTTGACAGAAAGGGCTGGAAGACTCAGTTCTCCCCAGCCTTAAGTGCTCAAAACACTTTCACTTCTCAGCCTAGAGATAGGCTGCCAGAGTCAAGACTACCCTTCCAGGTTACCCTGCCAGCGGGGGGGGGGGGGGGTGGGATGGATTCAGACCAGGGAAAGTGCCTCCAACATCCTCGCTTCCTGTGGGTGTTTTCAGTGCTTTGTAGGATACGACTTATCAACATTAGGAAGACTGATCTTCAGAAGTGAAGTATAGGTATTTTAGAGCTGGAGAGAGCAAATTCATCTTTGCCTCCTTTAACACCAGCAGAATTTAACAAGGCACATACCAAAATGATGTTCCCTGTTCCAAGCTAATTTCTGTGTTTTGGTTTATTTTGTTGATCCATTTTAAGCCAAGATGTGTGTGTTCCTTGATGTAAATGTCCAGTTCTGATGTTTTAGAATTCAGTAAGGTCTTCCCGTACAGTCAGGCCTAATCATACCTACAAGTGCAAATGGCCTGATTAAACACCGATGAAGATTTCTTCCAAAATACAGCAAGCACAAATAATTGAGTGCACCTTTGGGGAATTCTGCCGTTTGAAAACGTCTGTGCAGCACTTTGCGGGGCTGCTCAGCCCTAGGAAGATCTGTCTGTCTGTGTGTTGACCAGGTGGTGCCCAGGCTGGCTTCTTTGTTGGCCACCTCCTTTTCTTTAATGTATTCCTAACTAGTAGAAAGGAAAGGCAAGTACCTCTACATTCTGACATTTCACAGCAAACCTTAAATCTTTATAGCCTTTCACGTGCGGAAAGGTTGATTTGTAGCTGTTATCTTTCCCGTCCTAATAGACCTTGTGGGTGGTAAAGATCTCAGGGAGTGACATTAAAAATGAATGAGGAGAACTGGAGTAGTTTGTGTGAGTGGGGGTTGAGAAAGACTGGGTGGGGGAGGTTTAACAAAAGGCATTGATGTTTTAAATGCACAGAAATGCCATCCATCAATAATAAATGGTGTGGCATAGAACAGATGTGCCAAATTGAGTTATTACAGCATATGGAGCAAATCATTGGGGGAAAAGTAAGCAACATAGCTGGTGTTTTTTAATTATCTATTTGAAAGACTTAAAATTTTGAATATCCTATTCCACACTCTGATAGCTGCTGGTTGGTAATACAAAATGAATTTTCAAGAAGCCCAACTACATTTTGAGTGTTTTTAAAGAATAAGAATGAAGAAATTTGTTTATTGAAAGAGCTGGGATGAAAATGCATTTTTGGCCCTTCATGACTGAGTGCTGGCTTTTTTTAGGACCTGGTACTGTAATTTGTATGAAGAATGAAATTACATTACAGAACTTAAGTCATGTGAAACTGTTACCTAGTGTTTTCTACATTTACATTGATTACATCTCTAGATGCCTCTTTGGTACATACTTAAAACTACAGAGGACCACTCAGGAAAATGCCTCTCATGCTTGGAAATCAATTCACCACCCTCAGCAGTTTGACTCAAGGGCTGTATATAAGCTCTGTGAGAATAATTTCACCCAGAAGAGAAACAATAAGTAACAGCTACATTGTCTCATAAAAATTACTCCTAGGAAATAAGACAGACAAAGGTCTTATTAGGTAAACCGGATTATTTTTAAGTGTGCATGCTGGTGCAAAGGTCAGGCTTTGGATTGTACTTGCTGTTCCAGAGGCGTGGGAGTTAGTATTCTTGTCACAGGCATAAATATATGTGTGTGAGGTGTTTGAAATAATCACTGAGTTGAAACTGCTGTGCTTACAGAAAGCAAGGGAGACTTGGTAAAATATGTGGGATCATTCCACTCATCCTAATACTGACCTTTGACTACCTTTTTGGAAACATTTAAAATTAGATCTCTGATTTGTTCCAACAAAACTTTGTTTTTCCAAAGATTAACAAAAAAGCGCCCAGTTCTTCACAGATAGGGACAATTTGGTTTGAATTCGAGCTTGTTACAGTAGAAAGACAAATTACTTAGTTGTTGGGAGAATATTAGTTGAATCTTTGAGTGTGTGTGTTCTAGTTTAAAGTAAGAATAGTGGTTATACGTTCATGACTGCCTGTTTTTGCCATCTGTATTAACTTCCAACTTTTTCACGTGCAGAATTTACTTGCATTCATCTGCTCACCTGCAAGGGATTCTAGCTTGGTTTAATAAAGCACTTGTCAGACTGACTTGTGAACCACCAAATAAAGGCATTTTACAGTACCACTAGATATCTAGCTTAATATCCCCTTCACTCTGGAAGGCTCTCTGGTTAGATACACAACAAATTTCCTGAAATCATCTCTGGTACACCTCCTTTGGGTTGTTAAGAAGGTGTTGAAACGTGAGAAGGCTGGTAGTGAAATTAAATTGTGGCTCGGGGTAATTAGGAAGGGGAAAAAACCAAGCATTTTCATAGTACATTGTCTGGCTTTTAGTTGCAGCTGCAAACAACGGATATGAATTTAACCAGTTGCTACAGTGCAGCTGGTTCAGATCTGGCTTTATAACTGGCTGAAGTAAAATGAAATGGCTGGAAAATTCCAGTCAAGTAACACCAGTGGGAACATGTGGAATTAAATAGTGTGAGCAAATGCTGGCTGAGTTAGGGAAAAAAAAACTTCAGACATAAACTTGAGGGTGGTGGTGGGGACTCCAAGGGGTGGGGAGGAGGGGCAGGCAGGGCATTTTCTGGCCTTTTTAACAAGGGTCTATTGTTTTGATTAGTTTCCTTGCAGGAGGTGAAAGGTTTCCTCCATCCAGAGTAATTTGTAGAGTGTTTGGCCCCATTACCTTCCTCCTTAACTGGAGTCACCTGATACTTTTTTTTTCCCCTTCCAGTAGGAAAAATAAGCTGTTACCTCAGTTACTGACAATAATACAAATCTCAAAATAGTGTCTCCCCCTCATCCCCGGACAGTGTTCCCACCTTGTGTAACCCAGACGGCCATGTCTCCTCTCCTATCACCTGTACCAGAGATACTGAATGTGTTGGAGGTAGAGGGTGCACAAGGTGCTCTTTTTAAATAGTTCTTATTAAGGGGAAAAATTAGGTTCTCTAAAGGGAAGCTTTGGTATTATCAGTTTTTCTCCATGAATTGTCTGTTTAATTGAAAAATCGAGAAGTGGCCAAGGAAGTTTGTTCTGAGGAGTTAAAGGGCCACGGAAGTATTCAGCAAAAAGATTTGCTGTAACTAGGTTTAGCGTATTTATTCTCTGCCAGTGCTTGGGAACTGCATTTGCCAAGTGATTTCCCTGTCACAGGGATTAACCAGTCATGTGAAACATTTGATTAAGAGACTTAGAGAAATCTTTCCTGAGGCACGTGATTGGTAGCTGTTGCTGGGATGCACCCCAACCCTATCCACACACAGACTCTGCTTTGTCTCTCATGTTTAGAAATTTAAGTTTCATAGGTATGTTGCTAATTGAGCCCTGTGAAGTTTCTTCATAATTTAGAAAAGGCTTTTTTTCCCTCAGAGCTATGCCCATGGCGTGAAGGAGACAAGATATAAATTACCAATAAAAATTGCCTTTATCCCAACAGTAACACTATTCTGTCTCAGAAAAGGGAATTTTTTTCTTGATACACATTCTCTGGTACTTATGTCAACTTTTCTCTCTCACTACCTGGGTTATTTTTATTCTCCTTAATAATAATGTGTATATGTGAGGTGGAAGTCTGGACTGAGTTTGAGTCCAGCTCTCGCCACTGAATTCTAACATGCAGAGGAACCTTAGCTGTTGAGGGATGTGCTGTTCCCTTACCTTAAATTTTGTACACGTCCCTCCCCACAGATCACCATCATCTTCAAAGCCCATCGTGAGTGCACAGATCAGAAAGTCTACCAAGCTGTGACAGATGACCTGCCGGCCGCCTTTGTAGACGGCAGCACCAGTGGTGGGGACGGTGATGCCAAGAGCCTGCGCATCATCGAGAGGGAGACTGGCCGCTACGTGGAGATGCACGCCCGCTACATAGGGACCACGGTGTTTGTGCGGCAGCTGGGCCGCTACCTGACCCTTGCCATCCGTATGCCCGAAGACCTGGCCATGTCCTACGAGGAAAGCCAGGACCTGCAGCTGTGTGTGAACGGCTGCCCCCTGAGTGAGCGCATCGATGACGGGCAGGGCCAGGTGTCGGCCATCCTGGGGCACACCCTGCCTCGCATGTCCTTGGCATGGACCTGGCCCGGTTACACACTGGAGACTGCCAATGCCCAGTGCCATGAGAAGATGCCAGTGAAGGACATCTACTTCCAGTCCTGTGTCTTTGACCTGCTCACCACGGGAGATGCCAACTTCACTGCCGCAGCCCACAGTGCCTTGGAAGACGTGGAGGCGCTGCACCCCAGGAAGGAGCGCTGGCACATTTTCCCCAGCAGTGGCCACGGGGTCCCCGCGGGGGGCGGCCGTTTGTCTTTCGGTCTAGGACTCGTGTGCTTGATGCTCCTTGTGTTTTTGTAGGGGTTGTCTTTTGTTCTGTTTATTTTTTTGTCTATAACAAATTTTAAAATATATATTGTCATAATATATTGAGTAAAAGAGTATATATATGTATATACCATGTATATGACAGGATGTTTGTCCTGGGACACCCACCATATTGTACATAATGTGTTTGACTGTTTTCATGTTCGTTGGATGTAGCGTTCTTTGATTGTATCGATTTTGTTTTGCAGTTTTGTGAAATGTTTTATAATGTCCCTGCCTGGGGACCTGTTAGAAAGCACTTTATTTTTTATATATTAAATATTTATGTGTGTACCTGGTTAGTATGTATAGTGCATATACACAGACACCGTCTGCAGTGTTCCTGTCGAAGATGACTGGTGATGTTTCTAGCTCGAAGATGACCGGTGATGTTTGTAGCTACTCTTCCTGTTTTCTCCTGCCCTTTCCTGTGGCTACTGATTTGCCCCTTCCCGGAAGACCTGCTTGTTTCTTTGAACTAGGTCCTTAACCTTTCTTCTGCCTTCACTGGATTTGAAGGACTAGTTAACTCCCCATACAGGTGTGTCTGATTCTGTTAAACACTGATCTCTGGGAAACCCGCTCCCTCTTTAACAGCCATCACCTTTCAGAAGGTGGAGAGAGGTTACCACAATTCTTACTAACTAGAATTGCTGTGTTTGAATACTTTAGAGTAGATTAGGTTGAACTGTATGAAACTGCTGTTTTTATAGGTCAAAAGGGGCTAGTGATGGCAATTTTATGGATAAACACTAGGCATTTTGAGAGACCCCAGTAGCTCTGAGACTTTCTCAGCCCATATCCCTGTTTAAGTCATAGTTTTCCCTCTTTGAACACCTCTGCATTGAACAACAAAACATAAATTTAGTAATCGTGGCTCTCTTTCTTCTCTGTAATTTGTGCCATCCATGTTCTTAATCGTTTTCCTTGATAGCTTGGAAACAGTAAACAGAAACATGCTGCTTCCATCTCCTCCTCCATAGCCCCTGTCATCCTTTCTGTATGAACCCAGAATCAGGGGATTATTGGATTCTTTTTTTTTTTTTTTAATATCAAGGCTCAGGTTCCCCTCACGCAAGTTTGCATTCTTCCTTGCCCTTCATCCCATAGTCTTCACATCTTTCATGTTTCTGTATACGTGCTGGAGGGAATAGGGTATCTGATTGGAAAGGTTTTGTCACTTGACTGCAGCTAACTTAGTGGCTTGTTAATCCAGAGGTTCTCATTCAGCAGTGTGCTGCCCAGGAACACTCAGATATTCTCTCCCTCTGACTACCCACAGGTTAGTCATTTGCTCATGATCTTGGTGAAATCCTGCTAAAGTAAAATACTTCATTGTCACACCCATTCCATTGTTAGCACCCATGGTAAAAGCGAAGCACCAACAAAAGTCAACAACAGCCACTAAGAAAATTAACTCCAGGATAGGTTTGTATTGTTTAGATAAGTGTGGTTCCAAGAAGTGATATTTGTACTTTACCTGAAATTTCCATAAATGCAAACAAAAATAATGAACTTTAAATATCAAAGTCAAATTAGTACTTTGTGTTAGTTGGGCAAACTTCTTTTTGCCCAAATTTCTTTTTTCCCCATTGGTTAATGGCACTGCCAGAGAGGAAAAGAAGATCTCATTCTGTGAACTTCTATTTCTTAGTGAACTATTGTGTCATCTAGTCATATGATAGAGTTGTGAGTTCATCTCAACTTGGCAAAACTCCACATTTTTCTGTATATGAGAATAATATGAGTAGTATGGAAAAATAATAAAGGCATCTGTCTTTTTACTCAATAAAGATTCAACACCAAAAGAGTTGAAATCCAAGTCTGTCTTCCTTTTTTAGTAGTTGGGCAACCATCAGCCCTGAACTGTTTACCTAATAGAATTATGTGCCAGGTTCAGGAGCTATAATTAGGTAGTGATTTTTACAATTGAGTAGAAGGGAGGAGGAAAAATAGGGTACTTACAATGACTACTTTTGTGTAGATAGTATAAAAGGTAAAAGATGATAGTGAAATGCCTGCAGTATCTGAATTTAGATTGTGTGTGATTAATCTTTGCCCTTTTCATGGTGAAATAATCACTTTACTAATAGTTGGGGGAAAAAACTGGATTTTGCCGTGTTAGCTAGAAAGGATGCTTAAAAGCATCCCTATACTACAATTAGAACCAGTGTACTTAGCTAGTCTTTTACAACCGTCCATGTACATTCAGAATCCTCACAGATGACTTTCAGAATTACAGCTGTTTCTCAAGAAAGGCCAGGCTTGTGTTCTGTTTCTTTTCTAGGCCTTAACAGAGAAAATGCTTTCTTGGACACTTGATTCTATAAATCCTTAGCCTGAAGTGTTTCAGGCCATGCCAACTCATGGGCAGGCAGTAGCTTTCCAAAGGACTCCTGGGGATCTTCAAATTTGGAGTAACACTGGTTTTCACAGATGTTCCACAAGGCTGTCTCAAAAAAACTCAAGAGTTTGGGGGAGGGGGTTTTATTGTCCACCTTGTTGGGCTTGGGACCATAGAACCAAACCCCGTTTGTCAAATCTTTGTAAATAAACCTATAGATGTGGTTCACAGGTATATGAATAAGTATCTGTGTAAAACAGTGAGTGTGCAGTGTGTAAATACTTTAAATTATGCTAGAAAAAATAGTTACATACTATACTGTGGAATGTTTGTTCTGTGGTTATAGTGGCACCTGCTGGAAGAATTGAGAAACGCAGGACTAGAAGGTGGTGTGTTTACCCAAAATCCTTTGGTTAACTAAAAGAGTTGTTACCACCTGCCAGCAAACCCACTTATTTTCTAAACTAACTTATTACTTTTGAGTTCATTTTAAATTTTTAAGCAAATTGCTCCCCAAAAAGGCAAAGGGAGAAAAATAATTCAAATGTAAGCAAATGCAAAGAAGATTGCATCTGAGATTGGCTCACAGTTATGGCTTAAGTCTGTCTTTAGTAATAGTTTTGGTCCTTCACAGACACAGGGCCTGAACTTTGCTTCTTTTAAGGCAGCATGGACTGCACAACATATGAACTGACCTGGTGGGAAATCTTGGGGACAAGATTTTCTGACTTTGGAAACTTGCAAATACTCACTTGTTGGATGCTCTATAAAGAGGCACCACAGTTCACCTTTGTTAAGAAATAAACCAGGGCCCTCCCTGGTGGCGCAGCGGGTTAAAGCACTGCACTGAGAATCTAAAGCCGCTTCCGCATGAGTTCGATTCCCGCCTGCCCCGGAGGTGACCACATGGTGTGGCAGACCTCTCCTGACCCACCCGCTGCTCCCCTCAGCAGTGTACTTCGTCCATCTGCCTGTTCTGCTCCCCACTCTGTCTCTGGTGAAGCCTCCCACCGCCCCTGAGCCTCTGGCCTGTACCCCAGTTCTGTATGCACAAATAAATAAATCTTTAAAAAAAAAAAAAAAAAAAAAAAAAAAAGAAATAAACCAAAGCTAGAGGCACTCAAAAAGGAAACTGAACTGAAAGCATAGGAAATCACTGTTACTGATAAAATACCAAATGGAACAAAGTGTGATGGTATTTTTATTTGAAATTACCATTCTCGCCGTTAAGCAAGATGTTTGACACTACTAACTGAAAGCAATAATAGCATTTGGTCCTTTTGATGTCTGTGAGGTGTGTGGTTAGAATATCCTTGTGTCTCATCTCCCTGTGAGCAACATGCAGTTTACAAGGAAACTGGGCATCCGGGCCCAGGAGAACAGCTCACACGGAACGTGGGCTGTTGGCCTATTAGAATGTTGTTCAAGCCAACTGAAAGAACCAGTCCTGTCAACTAAACCACATTAAAACCGGTTCATCAAAACCACAGGAAGAAAGCAACAGTTCATTGTTTTCTAATTTGTGGGTGACAGTTCTGTTTTATTTCAATAATGAAAACTCCACCTCCTGAAGAAGGAAAAAAAGTAAGCTTCAACTACCAGGTTGAATATATTGATAGGAGACCAACCACAGACAAATGGGTCACCTAAGAATTGCCATAAATGACATTTAAAAAAGCCAGTAGTATCTCTATCAATAATGTAACACTGCTAAAGGACATGGTGCTGTCTTGATGATACAAAGGGCTTCCAAAGCCACCTAACAGGAAGCAGTGAGTTAAGAGTCACTGAAAGGGGATGAGGACAATAAATTTATCTTCATGTGAGACCACCTTTTGAGCTGCCAACTAGGAATACCATTAATGTACCTGTGGCCCACTGGTAGGAAGAGCTATTGATTGGCTTGTTCTAAGCACAAGGAAGGGATTCTAGTCTGCCCCCATGGGAATGTTCATCTTCTTGTGAAAAAAAAAAGAAAGAGCTGTGAAATTAACTTGAGATGGCACACAGCCTGCACCTCCTTCACTACAAATTTTGATGACGCATAGAGGTTGGAAAGAGGTGAAACCTTATCTGGGGAGCTGGGAGGAAGGATGGCAACAGGACAGTAATTCCAGAATGAAAAATAGAAACTCAACTGATTGCATTTGGAGCCATAGGGCATTATTAACAAACAGACACTAGAAAATATTTTACACATCCAATCTCAGAGGAAGCAGCAGAGCATGATTCTGGCTTATAGGGTTGCATGGTCCTGAGTTCAGGTCTACACTCTTCCCTAGTTATGGAGCTTTAGACATGCCAAGCCAGTTTTTTCATCTTTAAAATTAGGGGATCCTAGTAGAATTTTGCACCACCAACATTCATTGTAAAGCTTAAATGTATTACAACATCTAAAAAGTTCTTAGCACAGTACATGGTACAGACTTAGTACTGAACATATCTTACTTAGAAATGTACTGGGTTGGAGGGTCATATGTTCACTTTGGGGAACTATCAGACCTGTGAGCTATTTGTATTCATGTCCCAATGAACATTCCGTAATTTGGGGATGAACCAAAATTCTGCAGACCCCTTAGTGTGGACATACTCATGAGGTGGATGAACTGTGTGCTGTGTCTCCTGGTGAGTAAGACAATGCAAAACTGCCTGCTTGCTCCCAACCTCTCCAGAAATCTCAACATAAATGCTGTCAAGGCCCTGTCAAAAAGTAATCCTGCCTTGTGAGCAACCATTTCCCAGGAGAGAACTTCAGGGGTTAAGGGTGAGCTGGGACAGACAGGAAGAACTCTGTTTAGATTTGAAAAGCTATGGCATTACTGTTCTCAGAACTGCTTGTCATAGAAAAAGCAGAGAGGTAAGGGAGACCTAGCTAGCATGGCGGCCCACAGAATTGTCATCCAGGTCAGCAGCGTGCTTCCCTTCGCTGATTTGAAGTTCTCCCCAAATATAAGAGGTGAGGGTGAGGGAAATTGTGAGAAACTGCATGCAAACATTAAAAAGGCAACATGGAAAATAAGTTGATAGAAAGCTGTTTAAAAAGTTTACAAAATAATAAAAATAGGAGGGTAAACTGGATAAAGTGACTTAAGTAAATTGAGAAGGAAGGATGATGGAGAAAAACTGTATCCAGCTGTTAAACACAGAGTACAGATACAAAATGTCAAGCCCTTCTTGAGGTATTTAAAGAAAAGCAGTGGCTGGGGTAATCGGATCTCCTCTGTAATATTAATCATGAGAGGTGACTTTTTGTAGAAATTGGCTCATGTTGTAAGAGGTTAAAAACCCCTACACTCTGCTGCCTGTAACCTGGAGAACAGGGAAAATCAGTGAAAACCTCCAGTGTGGATCCAAAGGCGCTGAAGGGTTGGTGAGGGTGGGGGTTGGTGGGACTGGGGACTGGAGGGGGACTAGAGAGTCGAGAGGGTGGGAGAGTGGGTCTGGTGTAAGCCTTAAGGCCTGAGATCTAGGAGCTCTAAGAAAGGCAGGACAGGCCCAATTGAAGAAGACTGAATTTTCCTTCCTCCATAGCTTTGTTCCATTCCAGTCCTCTGGAGAACTGGATGAGGTCTCCCACATGAGTGGGCATAATCTCTCTATTGGGCCTTCCGAGTCGAATGCCAGTTTCTTCTGGATACCTCTCACTAACACATGCAGAAATGCTGTTTCAGCAATTATCCGAGCACCCCTTAGCCTGGTGAAATTGACACAGAAAATTAAACACCATGTGTTCCTTTTACATATTTGCTTTTCAATTTTATTTTGTATCTCTCAGGTATCTGAAAAGCTAATTATTGCTCACCACTCTGATCTCATCAACAAAATTCTATTCAAACTACCAGAAACAAAAAAAGGGACAGGAGGGATTGATTATAAGTTTATAGAGGCATTTTATGGAACCCAAACACAATCATAGAGCCAGGCCCAGAGACTGCAAACTGAGTTTGACAGGTTCTGAAAAGCTACTGGTTCTTATCTCCACTTCTGATTCAACTAACCCTACCTTCTCTCTCTGCAGGCTGATTTCTCTCCCACAAAAGTATTCCTACGGGAACATGGCTGCCTCACAGAGTTTTGGTTCCTGAGGAGGGGGTCAGGGAGGTGTGGTTTTGGCACAGCTCGGTCCAGATAAAAAAGCATTAAAAATGGTCAGCAAGCATTCCCTTACTCAGCACAGGCCTCCTGGATGCTTTGGCACTTGGGTTCTGAGGCTGGTGTGAACTCTATTCAAGTTTTGTGCATCCCACCATTCCCACCCAATCTGAATGATAGCCCATCCCTCACTCTCTACCTCAAGCCCTACTTTATTTTTTTCCTCCAGTCTCACCATAGACTGTATCCCTAGTTTACGTTGTTTATTTTGCCTACCATGGCAGGATGTAAACTCTATAAGGACAGATTTTTTTTTTTCCAATTTATCTTTCATCCCCAGGAAAGACAGTTGTGCCCACTATCTTTAAACAGAGTATTCCTGGAAGGGAGGGAAGTTGGGATGAAGCAAACAAGCAGAAATTCAAACTTCATGACTCCTCACTAGTAGAACTAGGACTAGAACTAGAATGGAGGAGTCAATAGCAAACTGGCACATGTGACTATTATAATCAGGAAGCCATCCAGCTTAGGTTAACTGCTTTTTCAGTCACTTAGCTATTAGGAATATCAAGGTAGCAGGTGTGTGAAAGTGAAGGAATTGATTCTATAACTGGACTGATTTTGCAACTAACAGAAGGGAAAACGGGCTATCAAACATTGTCGATGTTTTCATATAGCCAAGGCACAAAGCAGGCACCTTGCAAACTCTGTGAGCAGAGAGGTTGAGTAATTAGAGTGTGATCACCGGCAATGAGGGGTAGAGCTTACATTAGATCCAGACTCACCGGTGTCATAAAACCCCTGTTAGCCATGTGAAAGCTGCTCCAGCCCAATAGTGTTTTACTACTGCCATATGGTTTACATTAAATTATAGTGTCTACTTGAAAGAATATACTAACAAAGTCTGGATAAATAGCCCTATTAAACAGACCTTCTTTTATGAATAAGTGAATACTACAAATTACCATTTTAATTGTTTGCTGGCAGGGCACCTAAAATATTTGAGAGTATTGTCATGTACTATATAAATTTACTTATCAAACACTTTGTTTAGCTATTATAACCATGAAATTCTTAATTTTAAAAAATGAATTTCATCATCCTTGTTTGGATCTGTTGGATCAAAAACCAAAGAATGTTCTGTCTGCTGTATGTGTAAATACCTCATACCTGATAAACATGTGTGTGGTGTCAGTAAAAACATATAAATTTCATCACTACTAATCACTTTTCAAAAATGTAGTGAAACTTGTCAACTCACCAGAATCACATTTTTTGGCGCTCACAGAAAGCTTGTTAAATTCAGTTTATAAAATAACTCACTGCAACTGAAAAAGGAGTTCAATGAATAGGAAAGCTAGACTAAATGTGGCAACAATGGGAGGAGTTATTCATTCAACAGATATTTATCGAAAATTCACTAAGTACAAAACACTGTTGAATGCTAGAGATTCAAAGCTGAATAGTCATATCTCCTTATCTAGGACTCACAGTTTAGTATAAGAATACAATGCTCAACCCTCAGTCCTCAGCTCCAAAATGAAATGTTTTAAAATGGGTTAAAAGAGTTTGTCGATATCAAGTATAATTCATTTCTATACAAATCTGTCCATAATTTCAAAATTCAAAAGTAGTTTTTTGCATGGTTATGCAGATTAGCTGTATTCAGCTGGGTGGTTCATCTGTGAGTGTTCTTACGCAGTGGTGGTTTGAGGTCACTTGGGGACTCTGATCTGAAGTCTTAAATGCGCTGGACATCGAAGATGACCCACTCATATGGCTGGAACCAGTGGAGCATGATGCTGAGAGGTAAGCTGAGAAGTGAACTAGAAAAACTACACATGGCTATTCCAAGTGGCTTTGACCTTGACTTCCCATACAGGATAGTGACTCTGCCAGGGACTGTATCAAGATAGAGCATAGGACAAAAGCAATTTCTTAATATCTAGGGAAGATATCAAGTGCTGTTAAGAGCTACACCAGAAATTAGCACAATGTCACTTCCACTGTGATTCACAGGTCCAAGCAGTCACAGGGTTGATCCAAATTTAAGAACAGAGAGAAAAAAACTCTACCTATTGAAGAGGAAGTATCAAAATCACATTATAAGAAGATTATGTGAGATTAGAGTTATCTTTAGACGTATTCAGAAAATATTATTTGCTACAGATAAGAACTCCATTGTTTTGAGTAGTTTCATTTCAACTTATTTTAACCTAAGTTCAAAGTTTGAAATGGAGTATCTGCAAACAAGTGTGTCCTAACTATAATTTCCTAAGGGAAAGAAGGAAATGACTCCTCTCAAATAGTGTAACAAGTACTAGTTCAGATCTAATGGGTATATCACACACAATCACACCCCATGTAGTGCATAAAGAAGTCCTAAAGCAAGACAAGATGATAAATGCAAACACAGTTTATAGTGATAATATAAATGCTTCTCTTAGTGTGCTATGTATATGTCAGCTCTTCATCAGATCAACAGTGATTATTCTAATGAAATCATCTTTTTGTAGTGTGTGTTTCAGGTTGTATGAAAGCTTATAATCTAGAAATTCTTGGAATTTACAGCTTTTGCCAAAGGACAGAAAAATAGCATCTCTTCTTAAGTTTTAGTCTCAGCAGTGAATGATGCATCTCTTACTATTGAGCGCTTTTATTTTTTCGAATTTTTTCCTCAAGTGTTACCATATTAAGTTGTATAAAGTATAGAATTAACTTTGAGTTGACTGCCTTTTAGCCTGTCTTCCTTTAGAAACAGGTTTAAGCAACTCTTGTCTATGCACCCATAAGATAAGATCATTGTAAATGTCTCAATGTTTTTTTCCCTACCACTCCATATAAATGAGCTATGAATAATTTTTAGAGTAACTAAATAAATTAATAAATTAACTCATGGTAGGTTGTTATCAACTCTTTATATTTGGACAGTGTTCATAGGTAGACTTGGAAAAACCCCAAACATTCTCCCAATGTTTAAAGACTTTTTGCTCTCTATTTGGTCTTCTTAAAAAAAAATTTAAGTGGGTACTTAGAAATTCCAGATGGTGAATATACAGGTTCTGGCATGGTAGAAGATAGAAAAGTATATTAGAAGATTGCAAGTATTTCCTACCAAGATCCTTCTCCAGCCTCATTTTTGATAAAAGGAGAAGAGTTTCTCCTTTACCTCATGTTATCTGGGGGCAAAAATTCAGTTCCCTTTCCTAACTTCCATCCCCATTTATCAACATGGACAGTTCTGAGGGCTTCCAGATTCTCCAAATGGTGAGACTGCAAAGAAAGTAGGTGGAGGCTGGTTCACTGGAAGACTGTTAATTGATGGTGAACAGTCTTTGGTATGAAGGGCAGTGAATTCTGGGATTAGGTTCCTGTGATTTGATAAGGAAGTTTACTTCCTTGGCTACCTTTGAGCTCATTTGGAATAATTTATTTATAGTTAAGGATAATATAGTTTTAATATGAACTTAAAGTAAATTGAACTACTAATTGACAATACCATGATTACCGTGTTCTTCATGAAGCCATTTTCTTACAGGACAGATGCATTTTAGACCTTCGGGAAGAAGTTGATAAGGACCACGGTGAGGAAAGTGTGGGAAGAAATTTCAAAAAGCAAAGATAAATTTTTTAGAGAAGTAAATGGGCCAGTGTTCCAAGCACTCCATTTCATCAATCAAGTTGGCAGCAGCATCAACATGTGCAATTGCTACCAAAAGATTATCTGATTAAAATGGGAAAGACATGCCCAAGTAGGTAGAGTGTGGACTAAATTTTATAAGATTTAAAAATATTCTTAATGCATTGCCTGTCCGTGGTGTGTTGAGTAACACTTTCTGCCAGAAAAAAAAAAAAAAAAAAAGCTCAAAGATTTAGTTCTTCTTTACAGACTATGCCTTGTTCTCCTAAGAACCTTACTCTACTTCTCAAGTTCACTTTAGTACAGTGATCCCCTTAAAAACTAGGCTGACCTCAGCTATCCTTGTTCACGCTGCTAAAAATGTGTTCTGTTGTCCATGTCCTTTGTTATCCCATTCCCAAATACCTCCAGGTAACTAAATATGACCTGGGGAAGCAATGAAACCATTAAACTCAACCTTCTAATATACTTGGGATGTAATACTCTCAAATTGCAGAGATGAAAGGAGGAACTGTCCTTTTCATTCCACCATGGAATATGAAAATGACTAACTCCAAAACTCTTGCTCCAAGGATGGGCAAGCAAGGTTTAAGATGGGTATCTAGGACATTTGTGCTCCGAGCCCTGGGCTTTCCATGCTGTCTCCAGCACCTGGATGACTCAATGCTACAGTCTGGTTATTCTGGTCCGCATTCACCTGGAACTCTTGCCTAACTAATCTATTATGCCTAACAAGATAACTTTCCCAACAAATTCCACACAATCTCTTTCTCATGAAATATTTTGCAAGAAAACTATCCTTTGAATATCTTACTTGGCATAGTATTGTATCATGTGTGGATTGATATTACACTTATTCCAAGATCAGTTATCTGGCAAATTCAACTATCCAGAAGACATTCAAGAGTAAATAGGAATAGAAAAGGCTGTTTGAGCCAGCAAATGAAGCTTTCAGAACACACACACATAAAATCTTGAACAATTTGCTCACAGGAGACTCTCTGACCATCGCTTAGGGCTAACTTACTTCTATTTTACATACAGTTTTTAATCCGTCCATTTATTCTTATTCAATATCAGAAGAAAAGCTACAAACATGCACCGAGAAGAAAGGAGGATGGTAGAATCAGGCACTTTGCAAAAACCAAAAATAACCTGACAGCTGCTTATGATGAGGAAACAGAAATTTCAAAACACCCATCACTGGAGCAAACAGGCTCCTCTCAATGCCCTGGGGACCATCCCTGACTTTCACTGCAGTGGAACTGAGTCATCAAAAAAAAGGATCAAATATATTTTGAATTCACCAGAGAAGACAGCAAAATGTATCTTGTCCCTTATATAAAGCTTTGCAATACAAAATAAAGAAAGAACATCAAAACTGGCTGAAATGAAGGATTTCATGTATTCCTTCACTAGACATCCAACTTGCATGTGCTGAGTTCAATCGCATCCCTTGTCTTTGACTTTTAATTTTACATAAAGGAGGCCCGAAGGTAAAATCTATCGACATATTGCTAACGACATTCTCAAAGTTACTCCTCAGTTCAACCAGACCATAAAGATAAGTATGTGACCCGCTCGTGGGGTTCAGCCGTCTGCACATCCCAGCAGCCCAGACTGCTCTCAATATGCTGTCACCAGGAACAAAGGTATAAGACATGGTCCCATAAAACGTGTTGCTTCACTATGAGAAACTTAGTGGAAGCAATAGATATTACAACCTGGAAACACGTTTCTCTCTCTCTTTGCTCTTAGTATCAGGAGTAATACTATTTCTTGCTATTAGTCATTTAACTGAACGCCCTTTCGTTTCTCATTGCCTCGAATCTGCAAGCTAAAAAGCAACAATATGAACCCATGGAGACAACTTCTTACACGTGTGGACTTCCTGGGACTGGGGAAAGGTGAGTTGCCTTGGTGAACTGCCTCGTTTCTATACCTTTTTGTTTTTCGCTTACCTGTGCCGAGTTTGAAGTCACCTCTTCCCTTTCCCATTTTTATATCATCCTTCTCACTTTTTGTTATATTGTGTTTCATTCTTTAAAACTTGTGTGGGATTTGCCATGTGCTAGACAGGGTTCTAAGCACTTAACAAATATTAACTCATTTATTTATCATAATTACCCTATGCAGTGGGGGCAATTATATTCATTTATAGGTAATTAAAACTGAGACACTAAGAGATTAGTTATCACATCCTTTAACCCACATAAAATCTTCTTGGAAAATAAGAGAACATCTAGCAATTTATATAAACAATTAATAGAGTTAACTGAATATTTCACTTATATTTATACCCTTATTTCCCAGAAGGCTCAAGTTTCAAATAAGTGTATTTTCTATTAAAGACATGTAATAAAAAATTCTTAAAATTGATGACCTGAGATAAAATAGTAAATATATAGAAATATGGAGGTAAATACCAGGGGAACAAAGAAAGTTCAAAATGGTTGCTTTTGGGGAGTGAATATGGGCATGAGAGGATCATGGAAACTGTTTCGTGGGTTTGCTTTTTTTTTTTAAAAGACTTTTAGTACTGAAAACATTTCACCTTTCCAAGCCATTAGCATGATTATTCTGAAAAAATTAAAAATATGATTACAATATTTACACAAAATTCTCGGATCATTAAAAAATAACTAGCCTTTGGTAAATGTCTGTTGTCCACTAAAAGTAGAGAGAGTGTGATAACACATCACAGGGGATTTGCCCAGTGACAGAATGCCATGTGAGGTAATTCAAACATGCCAGAATCTCTACCTGGCTACATTTTGTGACAGGGCACCCCAGTGTGAACTGGGCCGCCTGTCTGTGGGACCTCACCCCCAGGCTTAAAATTCAGTTATACTGCAGGCAGACACACACAAAAGGGTCACTAACGGGTTTATTTACAAAAGTGGAAAAGAAAAGGAAACAACTGGAATATCTTACCAGCTGGGCTGACTTGGAGATCTGATAACAAACTAACTGAAAGCCCCGAGTCACGCAGTTGGCGAGCTGTTTCCCAAGCGAGAGAGAAAGACACAATGGCGCCCTATTTATCCCCCAATGTCCCAGAATGCCTGCTTAGCTCCGCCCTTGGGTCCTCACAGTTCTCTCCCTGGTACTGCTGGGAGTTGTAGTTTCCAATACCTGGAGTAGGGGGTAGAGTCCAGAAAGCTGGAGTAGGGGGAGGGGTCCACAAGACTCTGCAGAGTTCCTTTAGGACATCCTTCCCCTTAACAATTTGAGGTTAGTATAGTTCTATCTATTTACCTGATTATCAGACCATTTAGTTTTACTTCTCTGAAAGATAGTACAAAGCTCTGAAGTAAATGCCTTAAGACAGAGATTTTTAAAGGCTTTTCTTCATATCCCAAGAATACAAAGGCTTCTCAGTTTGCTTGGCAATTAAAGCAGATTTTAGAGCTTACTAAGCAAATATATTTCATAAATTTGAAATGTAAGATTCATTATAGGTTGTACTATACTCTCTAATCTCTAAGCTTTTATTGGTTGTACCTGGGAGATTTAGACTGTACTGCTTAGAAACTTTAATTTGACATTCATCTAAATTGAAATATTATCTCTTTGCTTGTGGTGTTTTCAAGTCAATTGAGTAGGACCATTTGTTAAATTTTCATTGTTCATATTTAATCACACTTGATCACAATTTTCATTATTCTCATTTCCAATTAAAACATATCCAAAACTAAAAGTAGTTCATTAAAAAGTAACACCTGGGTCTTCCGTGGTGGCTCATTGAGTTAAAACTCAGCACTGCAAAACCAACCACAGCTGCAGTGTGAGTTCCATCACCACCTTGGGGAGCTGACCCACTCGGTGCAGCAGACTTCTATCTCCCCACTGCTCTCCTCAGCAGTGTACTTGGTCAGTCTGCCTGATCTGCTCCCCACTCTGTCTCTAGTGAATCCATACACTGCCCCTGTACCTCTGGCTTGTACCCCAGTTCTGCATGCAATGCATGCATAAATAAATCTTTTGGAAAAAAAAAAATCCCTGCCTAAAACTTGACACTTGAGAAGTAGCAACACCCACATCTTAGTTTCTTGAAGCCATAAGGTCATCAAGAGACAGCAGACAACTCTAGGGGTAACATGGGAGAGGGGACCAGGAATTGCTCTTCTTTAATAATAAAATCTTTGCAGAGGTACCTGTCTTTATATTATGTTTTCAGTTTCAATAAAAATAACAGTCTATTTCAGCCACTAATGCTCAGAATACAAAATGGTATGCATGATGAAATGAACAAGAATTAGAAGACATAAACTAATAAATACATGGGATCAGAGGAAAAAATGTCTTCCCTTTCCTTAACATAATAATTATTTAAATAAAATTCAAATATTGGGCCTACATACTTGTGCTCAGTTTTTTCATAATCTCAGTTCAGTTAATTTCAAAGGTCCAGAGGTGAGAAAAGTCCTGCAGTTTTTTTTAGTTAAGACAATGATCTTCCTACTGATGCACAGGAAGACTGTGATCTTTAGACTCTCACAACAGTAGTTGTCCTGCCTATTCCCTGGAGTTGAACTGCTGGTTTTCTTGTTCCCTTTCCAAGTCACCCTACTTCCAAAGTGCAAGGGAAACATGACCCCGTCAGTCCCCAGTCTTAACTATGGATCGTCCATTTTACCCTAATTTTAAAACTTTGGAGCAACAAACCATGGGACAATTCAAAATATCGGTTAAGCAAGTGAATGGTTCCAATGAATGAATAACAATCATTTTAAAAATCAAGTCATTTTCAGAAAATTCTTTACCATAAAATGGGCAGGTCTGGACCCTCCCTGGTGGCACAGCAGGTTAAAGCACAGAGCTTAGAAGCCAAAGCCACTTCTGCATGAGTTACATCCCCACTCGGGAGGTGACCACATGGCATGGCAGACCTCTCCTGACCAGTCTGCTGCTCCCCTCAGCAGTGTACTTTGTCTATCTGCCTGTTCTGCTCCCCACTCTGTCTCTGGTAGATCCTCTCAATGCCCCCTGCACCTCTGGGTTCTGTATGCATAAATAAATAAATCTTAAAAAATATATAGGCAGATCTAATCCAGTTGTTAACTAAAAGAACATTAACATATTACTGATGATCAGTCATGTTGTGCCATTTGTTAATAACAATGGAAGACAAGAGCTCAATAAATTATATATTACCTGAACAAAACTTTTCCATTAACACCATTTATGTGATCAGCTTTTTTAGAGTAATAGAAATAAAACTGATGCAGAATCATGTTTGATTCTAAAATAAATATATCATTGTCCTTCTAAATAATAACTACCTTTCAAATTTAATTTTGCTTTTTGTGTTTAGTAATTATGTGCTGACATTTATATTACACTTGTACTGTTGTCATTATTTATATATTAATTGCATTTTACTAACAACTAACAATTATGGTCATTTGAAATTGTTTAAAACTACATTTCAATATGTATTCGTTGCAAGGAACGAGAGGATGACCAAAAGTAGCTATGTGGTCATGAAAATGGAATTTATATACCATAAGCAGAAAGATGCAAATTTTCCAAATGCTAAAGAAGGCATGTCCACATAGATTTTTTAGGAGTCAAAATTAAATTTTGTTAAATTACTTAAAAACAAGGCCAGCTAGGGGACAGGTACTGGGGAACCACCCAAAGAAAGCACAAATCCACTGGGGCCTCCCCGTCCTACACCCTACCATATAATTTTTAAAGGATGGTTCTGGGTATCAAATTGCCATGCATTTAGTTAGATTCCTTTACAACTACAGGAAAGGTGACGTTAATTTAAAAAGTCAATATTTAAAATATACCAGAAATGGTATGTTATGCAAAAAGCATATTGAAATTTTTTAGATATCAACTTAAGCTGGTGATATTAACACTTTTGGGAGTTATTTTTGGAAATCTGAAAGGAAATGTTGCAACACAGCGGTGTTTTCTGTGGTTTATTTTAATGGATGGATTAATACTGCCCTCTGGTGGTTCCAATGGTTGAAACACATGAAACACAAATTTGCACAAGTAAATTTGGGAAACATGGGGATTCCTTTTCCTTTTTATTGTACTAAATAAATAGCAGCTTCTTGTACAGATGACTACATCTCACATATTCTCACAAATATTTCAAAATGTGGCTGTAACAGAAGCAATCTTTAAATTGATACCTGACAACCTAAGGGATGTCTGACTTTGAGACTTGGTATAGAATAGGAACATTTTTATTTTCTTAAGACATCTTCACAGCACTAGAGTCCAGAGACATAACACAGACATTCTGTCAGCTGAATGCAATTGTTGTCTTTATGTAAATTTCTCTGTGGTGTTTCCATGCAAAAGATTTAACCCAATAATGAGGGTCATGTGAGAACAAAGTAATGTGGAAAAGAATGGCTTAACAATCTGAAAAAAACAATTTGCCTAATATCCATGTTATAACTGAAAAAAAAAAATTCAGTAGCAAGAAAGCCATAGATAATGTCCACAATTACATAATTAAGGGAAAGTTAAGAAACATTTGTTTGACTTCACCAATAATTAAACTAAATCCACTTGGGAAGTTTAGTTCACAACTTTGTGTTTCTAATTTCCTATTTACTGGGTGAAATAACTGAAGTATTTTTTTTTAAAGATTTATTTGTTGATGCATACAGAACTGGGGTACAGGGCTGAGGTGTGGAGGGTGAGAGGATTCACCATAGACAGAGTGGGGAACACAACAGGAAGATGACCAAGTACACTGCTGACGGAAACAGCCCGCCATCAGGAGGGGTCTGCAGCGCCATGTGGATCACCTCGGCTGGCCGGCTAGGATCGAACTCATGCTGAAGTGGCTTTAGCTTCTCAGTGCTGTGCTTTAACCTGCTGCGCCACCAGGGAGGGCCTAACTGAATTAATTTTTTTAAGATTAATTTCTAACTATTTCTGTCTGAATAAAAACCTCTAAACATTCATATATTTAGTTTCAAAATAAGAAGTATTTAAGAAGTATAAAACAAAACAGCTTAAATATAAAATACTTCCACTAACTATACAGATATTGGCATCAATGTACTGTAAATGTATCATTAAAACAGAAGAATTAACTATTTTATCATTTATTTGCACAGATCAAAAAACACAAATCCAGAGAAATTTTTCATATTTTCTGTACATATTTGAAATGTGTACAAATTAATTAGAAACTGTAGAGCCAAGTAAATAAACAATGAACAGAGAAAACTACATTTGCCTAAAGATATTTCCATGTCCATGTCAGCTTTGAGAACTGCCATTTGCTATCTACGAGTAACACTCTTGCAGTCTAATAAAACGATGGTCATGGCCCCTCCCCGTGAAACAAAGGGCTAAAGTGCAGCACTATGAAGCTAGCCACAGTTGCTTTGTAACTGGGTGGTCCCTTGGAAAAGGGGAAGTTTCAGGTTCCCTGCCCCACCCAGAGGTAGGGCGGAGCTGAGAAGAGAAATAGAAAGAGAAGGAATCTGAGGAGGAAGGAAGCAGGATGGAGAGCCAGAAGTAGACCTGAGGAAGCCACGTGGAGCAGAGACATGTGCAGAAACTGTGTTTATTTCTTGGCCCTGGACTGGTTGAAAGAGATGTGGGTGAGACCCATGGGGAGGTTGACTATGGCAGTGTTTATCTTGACTTTGATTTTTGCTCTTTTCCTCCTAGACTTGACTGGCCATTTCTGACCCTTTTCTATGTGTCCCGGCCAGAAAGTGCTTTAGCCTTGTGGCGGGCTTTCAGGTCTTGCTTTGGACCAATCCCTTTTGGGTTGACTTTTGCCCATGAGGTGATGGGTAACTTCAGGTATTTGCTTTAGAAATTATATTCTTTATCTTCCGTATTGTATTCTCACTTTATTAAAGTTCCTTTTCATTAAGTGTATGTCTTGCCTTGATGTGGCAAATGACAGAACCTATTTAGAGCAGGCAGGTTTGGGGTTTCAGTGGTGCCCCTCTCTACTTGCCCTGTAAAGCTTCAGCAGCTTCAGCATGAGTTTGAATCCTCTCACCGCCCTGCACCTCTGGCCTGTGCCCCAGTTCTGTATGAATAAATAAATAAATCATCAATAAAATAAAATGACACCAGTAGTAAAGGGTGGGATGAGGAGTCAAACAAAATAGAAATCACACAACTGGACTCGTGTAGAAAGTTAATACATGTGAAAATTTACAGCACAAATCAGCGGGAATAGGAAGGACTATTGTCAGATAAAAGAATGTTTCACAGTATGAAGAAAAATAAACCTATAATCTGACCTAGAACCATGAAAAAGTAGCTTGTAAATGAGTTAAAAAACATAAATGTGGGTATAAGCTTATAAATAGTGAATGGATGATAATATAGTACAATATATTGTGACCTATATGAAAAAACTTAATACTTAAGCAAAATCCAAAATTAAGGCAAGGGAAAGACAATGGATTTGATTATCATGAAGAATTTCTGTTCGATAAAAAATGCTATGAAAATGTTAATAATAGATGAATTTGACAGAGATTGGGAGGAGTTACTAATATTTTCAATCAATAAAGAACTGATTTCCTGGCATCCTGTGAATAGGTATTTAGGGTAGAACACAAGTGTAGTTTTCTTTTAATATGTAACATCTAAGATTAGAAGGGAACTTCCTTAAGAAGATAAAGGCCATCTACAAGAAATCTACAGCTAATACCATACTCATTGGTGAAAAATTGAATTCTTATCACTCCTCACCCCAGAGAGGGATTACGTAGACTTCCATTCTTAGTAACGTGTATAAACAGGTCCTAAAAAGTATATTAAGGCAATAAGTGGCAAAAAGTTTCAAATATATAAATAAAACTTTTTCACAGAAGATAAACATAGAAAATGTCAAAGGATCTGGAACAAACTATTAGAACTAACTGACGACTTTATCAAGGTCACAGTATAAAGATCAAATCCAAAAATCAATGAACATTTAAAAATTGAAGTAAAAATCATTTACAATGCAGAATAATATTCAATATAATCTCAATAAAAATTCAATAGACTTTTTGGTAGACACTGGATGAGTAAAGAACAAAACAATTTTAAAAAAGAAAAATTTAGAACTCAGATATCTGATTTCAATATTTACTGTAATTTACAGTAATTAAGATAGTGTGGTATTAGCATAAGGATAAAAAATATAATAGAACAGAAAAAGGAGCCAGGAAACAAACCCAGAAATATATATCGATAATTGATTTCCAAAAAGGTGAAGTAAATGAAATGAAAAAGGTATTTTCAACAAATGGTGCCAGAAATATTTGATACAGAATAAGCAACCCAGACAACCAAAACCCTTAAACTGTTCACTACCCTGCAACTTTGATTCATCCCTCACAATATTCACAAAAACTGACTTGACAAAAAAAGGTCATACTTTTCAGTGCAATTCCCAAAAGTATAATACTTCTAAAAAAAAAAAAAACCCACAAGCAAAAGATCTTTGTGACCTGAAGTTAAAAATTTCTACATACAGCATCTTTCCTGTACACTTATTACTGTACATGTGCCTCTCTTTTCTTTTTCTTAATAAACCAGTTGTATAGAAATTAAAAAAAAAAATTCTACATAAAAATAATCACAAGAAAATAGTGGCTTATAAGTCGATAAAATTGGGCCCTCCCTAGTGGCACAACGATTTAAAGCACAGCACTAAGAAGCTCTCCGCAGCCACTACAGCGTGTCACAAATTTGATCATTCACCAGTGTGCTGACCCTGTACGTAGTGACCTGACCTGCCTGCTGCTCCCCTCAGCAGTATACTACATAGATCTGCCTGTTCTGCTCCCCACTGTCTTTGGTGAATCCTCTCACCACCACCACTGCACCTCTGGCCTGTACCCAGTTCTGTATGCATAAATAAATAAACCTTAAAAAATTTTTTTTGATAAAATTTTATATTTCAAAAGACACTCTTAAGACTATAAAGACAAATCACAGACTAGGAGAAAATATTTTCAATTTATCTGATAGATGACTTACATCAACAACTGTATATTAAAAGCTAGAAAACATTTGAACAGATAATTTACTAAAGAGATGAGGATGGCAAACAACACATTAAGCTCTATTGAATATCATTACTCATAAGGGAAATGCAAATTTAGTTACTACTTCACACCTATCAGAATGGCTCACATGAAAAATAATCTACAATATAAAAGCTCACATGGTTATCATGGAAATGTCTGGTGGAAACATAGGATGGTTTGTTTCACCTACTTCATAAAAATAGTTTGGCAGATTTTATACATTAAAACATATTACTGTACAAATCAACAATCCAACTACGAGATTATTTACCAAAGGAAAAACATAGATAATTCCTAGAGACCTGTGTATAAATATGTCTAATATCACTGTTCCTAACAGCCATAAAACAGGAAATTCAGTAGGAAGGGTAAACAAATTGTACTACATAAAGTATGCCAATCATTAATAAAAAGAAATAAAGTAGTGATAGTCAACATTATTCTAAAAGAAAGGTAGGCTCAACACCCTACAATTTGTGTGATCCTATTTATGTAAAAATATGGAAAACGTGAAACTGTAGGGACAAATAAGTGGCTTCCAGGGATTATGTGTGGGGAAAACAGCATGAGGTAACTTTTAGAGAGATGGAAAAGCTTAGATCTTGAAGAAAAACTGGTAGCTCTTAGGGAAATAAAATCAAAACAATGAGATGCCAGCTCACAGATATGGGGAAGGCCTTTAATAAAGAGATCAGAAACAGAAGTTGACAAGTATGTATAGAAAAAGGAACCTTCATACATTGTTGGTTGGAAACATAGACTCGCCTCTTTGGAAAAGAGGATGGAGGTCCCTGAAAACATTAAAACTAGCTCTACCATGTGATCCATTGATCCCGATTAGGTATCTACCCAGAGTATAGAAAAAAAATATTACTTCGGTCCCTCCCTGATGGTGCAAAGGGTTAAAGCTCAGTACTGCAAGCTGGCTGCAGCCACTTTAGTGGGTTAGATCCTGGTGACCCATGTGGCATGGCAGACCTCTCCTGTCTCACCCACTGCTCCCCTCAGCAGTGTATTTTCTCAATCTGCCTGTTCTACTCCCCACTGTCTCTAATGATTCCTCTCACTGCCTCCGCACCTCTGGTCTGTACCCCAGTTGGGTATGCATAAACAAATCCTAAAAAAATAAAAAAAAAAAAAAGGAAAACTATTACTTTGAAGGGTCATATGCACACCTAAGTTCACTGCAGCATTACTTGTAATGGCCAAGGTAAACCTAAGTAGCCAAGGACAGGTGAATGGGGTTGGGAGGTGCTATTAATATACGATGTACTACTACTCAGGTATAGAATAAAGATGAAACCTTGCCATTTGCAACAACATGGGTGGAGCTGGAAGGGATTATGTTAAGTGAAGTCAAATCAGAAGAAAGACAAATACTGAACTATTTTACTCATTATGTGGAACTATAAAAAAACAAATGGGCAAAATCAGAATGAAACAAACCCTTGAAATCTGTCTACAGATGTGAGGCTACCAGTGCAGGAGAGAAAGTGAGTGGGAAGAGGAGTCCCAGTGCACTATGATATGGGGTGATTTGTGTTTTGGTGATGGGCTTGGTGATATTGTACATCTGTAGAAGTGTGAATCTATACCCTTGGAGCTTAATGTTGTAAGCCAAAATCAACTCAATAAACATTTAAAAAGTGGGAGACACGGAGAAGGGGAAACATAGAGGACTTTGTGATGATAGAGGGTATAATGTTATGTCTATAAACCAAGAAAAGTCAGAAGATTGCTGGCAGCACCAGCAGCTCCCAGAGGTAAGGAAAAATCCTTCCCTTTAAACTTCAAGGGGAGGATGGTCCTGCTGGCCCTATTAAATTTTTGATTTTCAACTTACAGCTTCTGAAACTGAGGCAACAAACTTATTGCTTTAAGTCACTCACACACAACACGTGGTTACAAAACTATACATGTCAAAGACCATTACACTATACACACAAACGGTGAATTTATGTAATCATAACCTGCATTTTTAAATTACAAGACTAGTAATACCAGTAATACCAAGAGGGAAGATTTTGCTACTTCACTTTTTAAAAAAAACATTGGAAATACAACATATTTCCTTTACTGAAGTCTTTACACGTTGCCTTCTTGTGAATAGGTAGTATATTGGCAAGTAGTGTATCTTGCCATGTAAAGGTGTTATTTCCTCTCAAAAGACAATTCGTTTTATTTCCCTATACCTCATCATAGTTGTATATTTCATTGTAATACGAGCTCTGTATCACTAATATTATAAAATGTGGTATTAAGTAAAGTTACAGAAGTATAATATTGGAATTGTCAATATTAAAGTCTCTGAAGTACTATCAATCTTTCCCTGCCAGTTTTAATTTCTAGATGTTTCCATGTTTATCAGTCAAGCTTAAAAACTACATGACAGTAGATGCTAGTGAACAGAGCTACTAATGAGGCACATTAAAGTATGTCCTGATACTGCTCTAAAAGACAACACAGTAAAACAAAAAACTGGGCAATACTATTTACAAAACAGTGCATTTCTGAGAAAGATACCAAAATAATGAAATATACAATTTATATGTAAATAGCTTTAGATCTTGCTAATATCAGTGAACAAAATAAACTTCCTGCCCTAATAGAACTTATACTCTAGAGAGGCAGTGACAAATGTAAAAAAAAAAGCAAAATAAAGTATGTAAATGATAGGATACTGATCTGGACACATGGCATTTGAGCTCAGACCCAAATTTAATGGTTTGCACAAATCAGGCTCAGAAGTGTTCCTTGAATATATATTCAAACCTAGACATATTCTTTGTTATCTAAGAAAAGCAGTGGAAGTAGTGTCACAAGCAAGAAATAGAAATAGCAAGGTGAGAAATGCCTTAGATAGGTTAAAGAGATATGAATGAGTTCACTATCAAAGATTATAGAACAATGGAAATTTTCTTTCTTAAAAAAGTGACAGTAAAGAAGGGTTTATTATCATTTTACGTATCTTAAGATCATACCCATTAGAAATCTAAGCAGTTGAATTCAGGGGAATGGCTGACACTGAAGATACGCAGTACAGAAACACAAAAGAAAAAATACCAAAATTGAGAGAAAAACTCATGTAATAGCAATAACGCAGGAAACTAGAAAAATAATTGGGTAAGAAGGAACACTTCAGCAAATAAAATTACAACTAATCTTAACACAGTGACAGTTCTATATGAAAAAGTTTTGAAAAGTAGACAAAGTAAGTGGCACCAGTACTACAGTTCATGAATCTGTGTAGGATTAGAAATCTGTAAAGCAAACTGCCCTAATGCAGTCATAGAGCAATCTGCATTTCTGCAGATTGATATAAGGTATGTATACCATCAATGCAATCAATGTCTCTTTTTAATAGAAATCATTGAGCTGATTTTGAGACCCAGCAAATAATATTGTGGGATATATAATTAAAAGCATCTCATTCACTTATGGGTTTGAACTACCAATCAATCCTCTTTCAAATAAAAGGTGGTAACTTTTTTAAAATAAAGGGCAAATTGTCTTAATTGCCTTTTAGCATAAAAATCTGGTACACAAATCTGTACAGATTCTTGTATTAAAAAGGATAAATAGCAGTGTTTCACATAAAATTATTGGTCATTGCCAGAAAATGTAATTTGAATTTTCTCTTAAACATCTGAATGTAGATGCCTGTAGAATTTTAACACATAAGTTTTGACATTTTGTTTCAATTTGTTCTTGTACTGTATCTAGTTGCTCCCTTTAAAACATACCCTACTCATCACAAATCTTACATGAAATGCTCGAACTGTTTTGTATGTAGTTTTGAATTTAACAAATTTTTGATATGCATATTAATATGCTTACATTAATTCAGAAATATTTAAAATATTGTTTGCATTTAATGCTAAGTAATAGCTACACAAACTTTAACCAGCCACATGTAGCAGTTCACATTTAAGTTTCAGGTGCAGCTAGAAGTCTGGGGAAAAAAAAAAAGAAAAAGCAACCCTACTTTATATATTTAAATATTAGCTGCATTTCTAAGCTACCTCCCATTAATAACTGTGAATTATAAAGTGGTGACAGCTATTATTTTTTGGCTAGAAACAGAGTAATGAGATGGAGATAAAAATGTCATTAATGTAAGCTGCAAAAACACAATCTCAAGGAAATAGTGTGTAAATCAATGCATAATTCTTACAACCCCTTCCATTATTTAACTACAAAAACAGGTTACATAAGGGAAACAATCATATATAACTATGTTTTACACAATTATAATGGTTCCCATTTATTAAGCCATTTATAAATTATTGAGTCATTCACACTCCAGTTTTCCACAGCTTTCCAGTATGAAATCTTCAGTATGGAAATATCCTAAACACAGAGTATTTTCTTTATAAGCAAACAGGCCACTGCTTTTAGTAAGAATCATTTATTGTATATTGTTAAAGTGGAGTTAAATTGGTACAGTACTATGCATTATCTCTCATCTTTGAAAAATTAAACACAAGTGGATAAAAATAGCAAAGCAGAATGACCATGTAAAAGACAAAGATTAAGCATATTTTATAGAGAATGGTCCCTGTTATACCTATGTACTAATGCTGTTCTCCATTGTGTCTTAGTAATTATTTATGGCTTCTTTTCTACATAATTGTTGACTTCTTACAAATAATGAACATTTTCCATCAACTAATGTTACATACTTTTTAGATTTTTCATTTAATTCAGCTAATTAGTTGACTGAAATATTAAACTAAATATAGCATTAAGAAAGTTAGAGCCCATTCCATTGTCTCAAAAAATGTAATACTGTTCTATGAAATTCGTACAATAGGATAGAATGCAAATGTTCCATCTATAAAGTGGTGAGTTAAAAATGCCAACCCTGTTCATTAATTGTATTATGACTCCAATAAGCATAATTTTTGTTAAATACTACCTTGTGAAATAAAGTAATTTACTGCATGAAGAAATCGAAAAAGATTAAAAATGCATACTGGCACTAGACTGCTTTATCATTTTTATAATTATGAACTAATATTTAAAAATTGAGTTATTTCTTATGTTACTTATATACCAGGAAAAGACAAGGTTATTCTTCTTTAGGGTAACTTATTTAAAAAGGGAATCAGATTTTTAAAAAAAGAACTTTTGTTTTATGCACATAGCATACATTTAACCTAACTGTATAAAAAAGATGTTTAAAAAACTTATGCAGAAAAAATTCTGTAGATTGTTCCCACAGCTAATCAACAGGTACACATTTAAGAATATTCTAGGAATATACCAACATATTTGTCAAAGATTCAAATTTGTTGCATTATAGCACACATCCAAGAATGTATGCAGTTGTAAAAAATTCCCACTGAATATAACAAAATAAAAATCTGTGAATAAATATAAGGCATTCTAAAATATCTGCAGAAAACAAGAGTAAAACAAATATTTCCATGACCTAAATTTTACTTCATAGATTCATAGAATTTTCAAAATAGATTTACTTGTAGTGCTACACATTAATATTTAACTGCTTACCAAAATATCCTTTTCTGGCAGCTATGTTATTATTAACAAAAAAAAAAAAAAAAGTTAAGTGCTTAAGGGAATAAGAATGCAGCAGAAAATTACAAGAGCCCACATATCCTTTTTTCTTAAATTTAATTTGTCATATATAAGGTTTTTATATACAATCAGTGTGCATTGTAACAGTTTATATTAAAAGTCAATCAAGTTTATCTAAAATGTTATCTGGCTGCATAGCACATTTGACATTATTGCCCACATGAAAGGGGAAAACAAATGGATTTACAATAACTTTTGGCCATTTTGGATTCTGAAAGTGTTCATACACTTACCCTTTTAAACCAAATGCATCTGAAAAAAAATGTTTCCAGAGCATGCAGTTTAGATTTTTACATATTATCTCATTTTGTTACTACAAACACAATATTGACTAAAAAAGAAAAGGGAAGAAATAACACGTATCTAATAAAATAGTCAATATAAAAAGGACTAATGGAATTAAGAGGCCCCTTTCCCATTTTTTTACATTCTAAACAATGATTCCGTCAAGACAAATCATTAAAAAGTGTTATTACACTGATTTTTTTTTTTTTAATGATAAGAAGGCCTGAGTTGGTAGGGAAAGGAACAGTCAAAAAAAGCCTGAGAAGGGGAAGGAAGTAAGGAAAGCTCATTTAATCCATTTACAATAATTTACAGCCATATTTTTTGTGTGTGTAAAAAGGCATAATAATAGATCACAAACAGGAAATTCCTGGCTATTTTACAGATATAAGTACAGAATTTAAATATTCAAGCTTGTGATGAAAAGCGGCAAGGTGGTCGCAGTGTACAATGTAAACAAGTAGCTTTGGAAAGTGAACAAAGTCCTTGAGTGTTTTTTCTTTATTAAGAAAAGAACTCTCTTTTATTCCTTCCTGAAACATGATCAACAGGTCAGAGTAAAGTTCATATACAAACATAATTTAAATGAAGGTCAGTCTAAAATCACTGACTTAAAAACAGTTTTATCCAGCCTATATGGAAGGGCAGTGTTGAGGTCCCTATAATAGTAAACATTTTCCATTTCTTTAAAAAAGAAAAAAGTACCACAATATTTGTAGTACAGTGCAGCATAATCCTTAAATATAAAAATATTTTCTCTTCTGGTGGATAATAGACCTTGCATCCTGGAAAGAAGTAACAATACTGCTACTGATAGAAGATCTGTTTTTATCTTTCAAGTCATGTAAGGCAATTACTGTGTTGGTTTATGATATATGGCTAAAAGAAAAGTCCAGAAAGTCAAAGTATCAGTTTTTGTTATGTTTTCCGACTACTCCAGGTATGCTCAGGTGTACTTTTGTGTTCAATTGAGTGTTCAAATGGAGATCTGGAGCCATAAGAAGACCTTTGATCTAGTGGTGATCTAGGGCCACTACTGGAAGCTCTATGGTCCATTTGCCAATCTGAGTGATACCTATAATCCCTGGAAGATTTATGGTGTGTATATTCAGAACTTGATCGATGGTCTGAATGCAATCGATGATCTGAATGAGAACGATGATCAGAATGAGATCTATCTTTTAAACTTCCTTCCAAATTAGATCTATGATCTCTACTTCTGTGGTCGTCCAGTTTTCTATGTTTCTCTCTATCACTGTAATATCTAAAGAAATAAATTAAAAACCTCAGTTAATAATGTAAATCAAACACTTCCAAATAAAATCTTAATAAAAGATAAAACAAAAAGATAGTTTGACATATGTTTAGCTGTATGTAAGCTCAGTGTTTCATTAGAAAATTTTTTACACTTAAGAAAATGTCTTTAGCAGACATGGAAAACAACCCAAATGCCCAAAAGTAGACGACTGGATTAAAACAATGTGGTACAGGGCCCTCTCTGGTGGTGCAGCAGATTAAAGCACAGCACTAAGAAGCTAAAGTCACTTCAGCATGAATTCAATCCCCACCTCAGAGGTGACCCACATAGCACGGCAGACCTCTTCCTGACCCGCCCGCTGCTCCCCTCAGCAATGTACTTCATCAATCAGCCTGTTCTGCTCCCCATTCTGTCTCTAGTGAATCCTCTCACTGCCCTGTACCTCTGGCCTGTACCCCAGGTTCTGTATGCATAAATAAAGCTTAAAAAGAAAAAAAAAAACTGGAAATATTTTTCCATACCTTTGAAAAACTAATAAATTCATAAAACTAAAGTGATCCACACAGACCACCTTAGGATCACATCTAATATTACATGTCTATTTTATATTAATTGCTGCTGTCTATTCTATGCATATCTAGTATGGATGTATCTTAATTATCTAGAAGCTGAAATTTAATGTAATGACTATCTACAACACCTTCAAACTCAGTCTTTTGTAAGTTTTTAAAGAGGAAAAATTAAAACCTGTAAATGCAGTCTGTGGGGAAAAAAAACAACCCAGAGAACTTTCTGTTTATCTCAGACTGCTGTAATTACATTTAATCTTAATGAGCTTTATTCATATAATATTTTTCGAATTTTTTTTTTTTTTTGAGAAGGAAAGTAGTTTAATTTGTCAACAAACTTGTATCTGAAAGACCACTACCCTTTTTTTGTTTTATTAATGGGACAAGATACAGGATTCTCTCACAAATTTCAGATATATCCTTATTTTCAGACATAAGTTTTTATATTTATCTATACTATATTTTGAAGAGTATTTGAGTTAATATTCTCTAAAACCAGTAGTATTAATCCCATGAGTTATAAACCCCCATAGTAATCATCTTCTGTTGTACTTTTTCATATTCAATTTGTAATTAAAAACAAACTTTTTGAGAAACTCAGGTCTTATCAACAAAAATGTACTACACATTAGTTTTTGTTATTGAGAAACAAATATCTTTATTTTGCTAAGACTTACTTTAATTAGTTGAAGATGAATGGCTGATAAGGGTCAAATATAGCAAATAAAATCAATAGAAAAACAAATTTTAAAACTGTCAAGTTTACCTACTATCTTGCTTGTAGTGATCCCAATCACGATGATCTTTACCATTACTAAAGGAAGAATAGGGTCTTTTCCTAGAGTCACTCTTTTTGTAAGAATCTCCCTGATGTCGGTCTTTATGATGATCATGATACTGAGATAAGTGTCTATCAGATGAATAACTGTCCCTGCTACTATCATCATGGTTGGCATTCTCTTTTAATCTTTCCACATCTGTTAGATAAAAGAATCCAACTTATGTTAATAACTTAAAAAACATACATGATAAATAAACCTTAATAGCAATAACAAATGTCTACCTTCAAGTTAGAAAATTCTGAAATGTAAAACACACAAACCATATACATGGTCCATTTCCTTCTCAAGTTGGCTATACCTTTTATGATTTTATATATATACATTCTGCATTCTTTTTCCAAATAATATTTTTTTAAAAAACATGTTCATTGTAACCATTATTCTATAATTTCTGAAAACTTATAAACTTGATTTGGTTATTAAACTAAAAGGATTGTTTAAGATTACTGAGTTGATATAGTTACTTAGTTACGTGTTTAACTTTTCTGTATATAGAGGTACTTTTAAAAAAATATAAGGATCCTCTGTACAATATATTAAAAATCCAGTCAAGGAAAAACAATTTATTTTTCTAAACAATCACAAATGCTTCCTTACCTGGGTTTCTAATCATGTGAGTATTCACATTGCTGTTCTGGTCATTATTTTGCTAAAATAAATGCACACAGTTAAGTATTTTTTGAGTAGCTTCAAATCTTACAAACAAGGGTATCTTTACAAAACAAGGGTAAATATTCAAAAACAAAATCCAAAGGCTAAGTGTTCACATAAGGTAGCAGAATATATTGTCACACTTACAAATATACATGTATTGGATAATTGGAAAAGTCATGACACATTTTTTCTGATTTTCAATAAAATAAGTCATGACTTTTGCAATATGACATATATTTTTAAGCACATTTGACTTTCAAAAACTTTTATTAGACTTGAAAAAATAGTTTCCGTATGCCTTTCACCCAGCTAATTCAAATTTTAGTATGTATATAACTATAATGTAATGACTAAAACTAAGTAGTCAAAAAAACTGGCACAATTCTGTTAACTACAGACTTCATTACTTATAATGCCTTCCCAAGTTTCCTCCAATATGGACATTCCTGTTTTCTGCAACCCTGACCATTTTGAAAAGCACTAGGCAATTATCTTACAGAATATCTCTTATCTCTTAATTGGGACGTGTTTGATATTTTCTAAGATTGAGGCTATGCTTGTCAACAACTCTGCAGAAGCAATGTACTACTTTCCCAGTCCATCACTATTCGTAGTTCATGATTTTAAGTATACTGGTAAAGATAACATCATGGCATGTTTATGGTGATGTCAGCAACATTTTCCCTATAAAGTTATCTTCTCTTTGTAAATAATAAACATCTTGGAGGAGATACTTTCGGATTATGCTAATATACCTTGCTTTCTTGCTAATTTCTCACTAATTTTTGCTTCCCTCAGTGGATCTGACTGGAAAAAATTTTATTCTGGCATTCTAAAGGCAATTACTCCCTTCACTTACTGTGAATTTCTCTGTAAGGAAAACAGTTTCATTGTTTTAATAACATAAATTAAGGTTAAAAATATGATGTCCTAACTTACCTGTAATTCCTGCCGTTTTTTAATAGCATGCTTATATAGCTTATGTAATTTTCTTGCATCAAACTCAGTAAACTTAGATACAAAAATCCACAGGTTTCTGAAAGGTTGAAAAAAGGTCAAACTTTTCAGATGGAAAGTATTTAGTTTTTTCATGGAAGCCTTACCCTCTGGACCAAACACACATACATAACATAGCCTTTCTATGGAATAAAATCTAAGGAGATTATTCCTAGTATTTTTTTAAACTTCATTTTTGTACAAGACTGCAAAGGAAACTAAATATCATTAAATGGTACTTTTCTTCGCAGGCCCTTCATTTTACAATCTTTGGAATTAAAGAGTTGTAAACTTAGAAATTAGGAAGATATTCATTCACACTGTGATTCAAATCCTGAAAACATACAATCTATGTTAGTAGTTTAAGTAAAGATACCATCAGATAATATGGATTATGTTTGTGAAATAATCTTAAATAATGCATTAAAAGGCAAGTGTAATTTTATAGTGGTAATTTATTTTACATGAAAGTAAAGTGACCAAAAACTATAAACAAGGAACCACATCATGACTTTAGGCCTCTCTTCCTGTCCCAAGGCAGGAATCAATAACTGTTCATATGATAAATTCAGATGCAGTCTAAGCATCCCTTTTAATACAGAAGTAGCCAGTGATTAATCAATGACACGAAATCTGTTTACTATCAAGAAAAGATTAATGGTTTAACTTTTCCTTAAACTGTTTGTTTTTCATGTAAAATGTGATTTTGTCTCAGAGTTCAGAAATTACTATTCACCCAGGATGGAGGAGTTTAGTGAATGGTATACCCAACACCAACATTTTTTTTTAAAGATTTATTTATTTATGCATACAGAGCTGGGGTACAGGCCACATGTGCGGAGGGTGAGAGGCTTCACCAGAGACAGAGTGGGGAGCAGAACAGGGAGATGGACTGAAGTACACTGCTGAAGGGAGCAGTTGGTGGGTCAGGAGAGGTCTCCCATGCCATGTGGATCACCTCTGGGGCCAGGGATGGAACCAGCACTGAAGCGGCTGCTGCTAGATTGCAGTGCTGAACTATATAACCCACTGCGCCAACAGGGAGGGCCCACCAGCACCAACATTTTTTTTTTTTGAGCTGAGTATTATGTTTTAATGCATATCTGCTACTTATTTTTTTTGCTTTTTAAAAAAAATTTTATGAAAGTTTATTTTTACATCATTTTGTACATTTCCCCCCCATCTCAACTGTAATCCCCGTGTCACCAAGTCACCCATGTGCCATCACCATAGTCCTGTGCACTTCTTTTCCCACCCCCGTTTTTGATCCCATTCCCCACTTCACCCCCACAAAATGTCTCTGGTATATGGCTGTTCATTATTTTTGTTATTTTCTCGCCTGGTCCATTATACTCCTGCTATGAGCGCGAAACTATCAGGTATTTTTCTTTCTCTTTCTGGCTTATCTCACTAAGCATGATCTTTTCCAGCTCCATCCAAATTGCTGCAAAATACATGTGTTTCTGTTTTTTGGTTGCTGAGTAATATTCCATTGTATATATGCACCACATCTTTTTAATCCAGTCATCTACTTTTGGGCATTTGGGCTACTTTTTTTTTTCCAATTGTAAATAAAGCAGCAATAAACAAGGAGGTGCAGGCATCTTTTTCAATCAGTGTTTTTGTGTCTTTCAGCACCAACATTTTTTTTTTTAAAGATTATTTTTTTTTTAAATTTTATTTATTTATTCATATAGAACTGGGGTATAGGCCAGAGATGCGGAGGGTGAGAGGATTCACCAGAGACAGAGTGGGGAGCAGAACAGGCAGATCGACGAAGTACACTGCTGAGAGGAGCAGCGGGCGGGTCAGGAGAGGTCTGCCTCGCCATGTGGACTCCTCCGGGGCAGGCGGGAATCGATCTCATGCCGAAGTGGCTTAAGCTTTGTAGTGCAGTGCTTTAACCGGCTGCGCCACCAGGGAGGGCCACAGCACCAACATTTTTAATGGGTCAACAGATTAAAAAAAATAATGTATCTGTGTATGAATGGCTACTCAATGAAAGAAGCCATTTTTACAGAGACACTGATGGGGAGCCTATGAAAGAAGTCTTAGCTAAAAATAATTTTTCCTTCTATTTTATGAGAGAAATAACATACAGAAATACTAAGTTTGATGATTTCTAAATGGCCCAGCCATTTCTCTCAAATATCAATTATCTATTAAATATCACTACAAAGTGTACATTAAGTTCCAAAGCTTTGAATATTATCTTAATACCAAGCACTTTACAAAGATTTTTATAATTTTTTTATTGAGGTAACATTGATTTATACTACTATATATGAATTAACGGAATAGGTTCACACCTTCTCAGTTGTGTGTCACCACCTTATTTAATTCAACAAATAATCATCTTTTAAGGTAGACACAGTAAATGCAGCAGCTAATTTTAATATCTACTAGATTTTTTTAAGGATTTATTTATTTATATAAAGAGAACTGGGGTACAGGTATGGAGAATAAGTGACTTCCCTATAAATTCATATAAACTAAGACTAGAAGACAAGAGTTCCTAATTCTCTTTCCACTAAGATAAGTAATTCCTAGGCTTTTCATTTTTTGACAACGATATGCTAAAGAGCTGCTTATTCTTTAAGTTATCAGAAAACTGCTAAACCTAGTAAATTTTGGAGTATATAAATCTAAGTCAGAATTTAACTGCAAAATTAGCTAGAAATATGTACATACGGAGATACATATCTGTTAATCAGATAGCAGGATTCTAATAAGTTATCCTCCTTTAATTGCTTCCTTTCCATACTATTTTTACTAGTCAATTACCAACTTACTATTATTGGTATTGTCAATTTAGTTTTTGAGCATTTCTGGTTGCTTCATTGCAGTATATGCTACCTATTGTTGAACAGTATTTTAGCTGATAATTTTTAAAAAACTGCAAAATGTTTACAGCAGTTGCCTATACTTTTTACTTACTATACAAAGATGCATAATTCTCTCAAAATCTGCTTTTGTTGTGAAATTCTATGGTCTATAAAATCAGGATATATAAATAAAATAAATTATCAAGGTAGATCAAGGGCTCAATACTATTAAGGCTATTTAAGTGAATGGTACATTTTCATTTCACATATATGGATAGGCTATTTCAATTTTCATCTTTAAAATTTTCAAACTTAAAGATAGAAGCATTTTGGGCCCTCCCTGGTGGCACAGCAGTTAAAGCATTGCACTAAGAAGATTAAGTCATTTCCTCATGAGTTCGATCCCCACCTGCCCCGGAGGAGATCCACATGGCGTGGCAGACCTCTCCTCACCCGCCCACTGCTCCCCTCAGCAGTGTACTTCGTCGATCTGCCTGTTCTGCTCCCCACTCTGTCTCTGGTGAATCCTCTCACCCTCCGCATCTCTGGCCTGTACCCCAGCTCTGTATGAATAAATAAATATAAAGAGAACTGGGGTACAGGCAAGAGGTGCAGAGGAGAAGATTCAGCAGAGATAGACTGGGGAGCAGAACAGACAGATGTACTGAAATACATTGCTGAAGGGAGCAGTGGATGGGCCAGGAGAGGTTGCCATGCCATGTGCGTCACCTTCCTGGCGGGGGATTTAACTCGTTAATGGTGGCATTAACAGCTTCTTAGTGCTGTGCCTTAATACACTGCACCACCAAGGAGGGCCTGACCTACTAGGTTCTATTTTGACTGTACAGTGTTTATCAGATATCTTCCCTTAAACATTACAGAATATATTAATTTGTATCTGCTTTTTCTTTTAAAATAAAGATACAAATAAATAAACAATTTTTACACTGGCTGAATATTTACATTTGCTGAATTTTGCAATTTTTTAAAAGATTTATTTATTTATGTTTATAGAACTGGGGTACAGGCCAGAGGTGTGGTAGGTGAGAGGATTCACCAAAGACAGAGTGGGTAGCAGAACAGGCAGACTGATAAAGTACATTGCTGAGGGGAGCAGCAAGCAGGTCAGAAGAGGTCTGCCACACCTGTGGGTCAGCTCCCTGGCCGGGGATCGAACTCTCACTGCAGTGGCTTCAGAGAGCTGCATAATATGGTGCTTTAACCAATTGTGCCACCAGGGAGAGCCCAAGTATTGTAATTTTAACATACAGTCAATATATGCAACTGAACATTAATGTAAATTAAAGTATAATCAAATACACAGTCAAGAAATATGTTTCACCTCTTCACAAAGCCTACGTTAGTTTTTTTTACCAATGCAAAGTTTTAACAGATAGTAGTAAAAAAACAAAAAACTGAGAAAGGTTCTCTATTATGTAATCAATTATCAACGAAACTAAAGAATGACATTAAATTTAAAAAATATTTTAAAATTAAAACAATGCCTGTAATGTTCCTTGGGTTCTAATGTAGAAAAGAGTTGAAAAGTTAGTAAAGATAAAATGTGTACTAAAGGGTGGAATTAGCATATGTTTAAATTAGTATAAATACCATAGGGTAGTGGTTACCAGAAACATAAGTATATACTTTAGGATACTAACACTGAAATAAAATTTAAAAGCAAACTTAATTGAGAAAATAAATGAAGTGATACCTTGAATGAACTGAAAACCACAGCAGCTCATAAAATTCACCTAACATTTAATGCATTCAAGATACTCTCATGTATTTGCATTCTACAGTTAACGCATTAGAGTAAGAAGCAGGACAAACTGCTTGTTTCTCCCTGACTTTAAAGAATATCTAATCAGAAATTAGATTTTGGTCCTAATTATACAACTGCTGAATTATGCAACCTTGGCAAAACATGAGGGCATTTACACAAACTGTTTTAAGTACATGTCTCTAAAAGTGACACCCTAGATGCTTTCCTTTGTCTTGCCCAAGTCTCAGCCTACACAAAGCCATTCATCTAAGTTACCTTTTTTTCTATAAAATGGAAGTGATAACTGTTCATATTTCCTAGATGTTGTTAAAAGGATGAGAATAAGGAAGGCATATGGAAGTACTTTGATACACAAAATTACTACAGTCATTAGGTGATTACAAGTGACTTTTTATCTTATTTATTTTTCGTACAGAACTGGGGTACAGGCCAAAGATGGGGAGGGTGAGAGGATTCACCAGAGACAGAGAGGGGAGAACAGGCAGATTATTGAAGTACACTGCTAAGGGGAGCAGTGGGCAGGTCAGGAGAGGTCTGCTGTGCCACGTGGATCTCCTCCAGGGCAGGCGGGGATCCAACTCATGTGGAAGTGTCTTACGATTCTTTGTACTGTGCTTTAACCCGCTGCGTCACCAGGGAGGGCCCACAAGTGATTAAAAAAAAAAAAACACTTTTGAGCCCTCCCCGGTGGTACTGCAGGTTAAAGCACAGCACTAAGAAGTTAAAGTCACTGCAGCATGAGTTGGATCTCCGCCTGCCCAGAGGCGACCCTCATGGCCCGGCAGACCTGTCCTGACCTGCCCGCTGCTCCCCTCAACTGTGTACTTCAATGATCTGCCTGTCTGCTCCCCACTCTGTCTTTGGTGAATCCTCTCATCGCCCCTGCACCTCTGGCCTGTACCCCAGTTCTGTGTGCACAAATAAATAAAATCTTTTTTTTTTAAAAAAAGGTTTCATTTCAGCACCTAGCATTTAGTCAACAAACATGTACAGAAATATCTATGAGCAAGACATAATAAAACAGGTAGTTACGGTTATAATTTGATTAATGTCAACTGCTTTATAATTAAGTTTGTACATTTAGTAACTGAAGCTATGTTCTTGCAGTGGGGTGGAGAGAGAGCAGGGTCAACAGATCAATTATAAGTACCCCTTCTCCATCTAATCAAATTCCACCAATCTTTCTCTAAGACAACACTTAAACCAGAGCAAAAACTAATTTATTTCCTGACTCCTTTTAAAGAGGAGTATGGTATAACCGGACACAGCTGCAGCAGAAATGAGCACCAAGGGACATGAAGTTAAGATATATGGGGGGATTAAAAAAATACCTAACTTGTTTTACTGGGTAAAAATTTGGGCAAAAGTTTGTGAGTTAAAGATGAACATGAAGAAATATATTTTCTGGCTATGTGTCTCGTCTTTCAGGAGTTTGTTTCCCCCTTTCCTAAAAACAAACTAATTCTGAAATAACTTCTATTTATATTTAATGTATATAAATTTTAGTATGATGTTGCTTACTTCTAACATACACAGCCAAAAAAATTGTTTTCACCATAACCTCAAAAATTTAATAAGATTTAACATCTTATTAACACCTAGTATTAACACCTAGTATTCGAGTATTTTCAAATAGACACCAAACTTTTTTCCACTAAAATGTGGAAAAAAGGAAAGAATTTTAGTATGATACTTTAACTAAATTTAGCTTTAAGAATAATTCCTTGCAATGCCTTTATTTTCCTAATTTTAATCATAAAAGAAACAATCATGATACTGGGAAACATACATTGGGAGAAAACTTAAAATTTAAATATACCAATCTGACTACATTCCCACTTAGGCCTTAAAATACAGGATTGCATGTTAACTCTGAGTTTTGTTCTGTGGTTCCATGCTTTCAGGGTCATCATGTAAACTGCAAGAGCTTACAAAGGATGCAATTATGTTTTATAATATAGTATTTTAGGATTATTGCCATTTGTTCTTCATATATAGCCAAATTATTTAATAACTCAAAAATCTGCAGTACCTTAATATACAGGAGTTCAAGTATAGATGTTATAATTTTATTGACAGTAACACCAGGGGTTTCAGATATATTTTTAATTATTCAATGTCCCTACTCTAAAAATTAGCCAAGATGGGTCCTGAGCATGTTTTCTGATGCCAACTCATAATCATTCTATGGCATTATAGGCACATGACTTCAGACAATTACTATCCAAGCACAGTTTCACTTTCTTTGAACAAGATAGACCAGTTTCACTTGTTTTCAAAAGCTTAGTGATCATAATGATCTAGTAACCTCCTCTCTGGGTCTTTGCTGAATTTAAGAAGGGGCCTCCCTGGTGGTGCAACGGGTTAAAGCACAGCACTATGAAGCTGTCAGAAGCCACTGCAGCAACAAGTTCAATCCCTGCCAAGGAGGGTTCCTGCATGGTGCAGCATAATTCTCCTGTCCCTCCGGCTGTCCCTCCTCAGCAGGGTATTTCAATTTGCCTGTTCTGTTCCCCACTGGGTCTTTGGTGAATTCTCTCACCTCACCTCCCCCAAACTTCTGGCCTGTACCCTAGAGTTCATGCATGCCATGCCATGCATGCATAAACAAAGAATTTAAGGAGAAAGGGTACAAGAGGAGTGATTTTTTTTTTACATAAAGAAGTGTGAGTAGTCATCACTATTCCAGAAATGTCATTACTTTTTTTTTGTTTTGATGTGTAGCTGCACTGATTGTAGGAAAGAATTCAGTAACTAACAAGCTGATATCAATGGCTAGTCTATGTTCATTTTAGTTTTTTCCTAAATTGTCTAGTAGCTTGATTTAACACTGACCTTGATCTGATAATCATTATTTGTAAAATAATATAGTAGCTCAGGCTTATAATAATTTGACATCAACTATAATATTACTGCTTATAAAGACACAGGGTGGAAAAACAAGTCTGCTGTTTATACATTGCTTGAGGATATAAAAACTGTGGCTTATCATGATGCACAATTAAATAGTCATTCATGAATAAAAGTTTTAAAGGAAAAATAAACAATTACCCTCAAGTTACCTCTTTAAATATTTTGTTACCTAAACTTCAGAAGTACAAGAATAAATTGAAATATAGGCGATAGATGGTTATATAGTTACAAATTTTATAGTATATGTCACTTACTTTCTCCACTGCTTAATTTGTTCAGGATTTGTATACTCTTTCAAACATTCTGTGATATGGTCTCCAATTTTTATTAAACATTGTCTAGTATGCTCCAATTGTTCTCTTTCTGAAAGGCCTTTCTCAGGCCTATCAAGTTGTTTCAAAGCTGCTTTGACAGGCCTCATTCTTTCTTTACACTTTAAAATCGAAAAGAACAAATATATTTATTAAAAACATGATTTAATAAACATCTGTCTTCACTGACATTTATATGAGAGAATACATGGCCCCACGATACAGTAAACATTAACAACCCTGAAATATCCGGGCTTTTTCAACACAGATTTTTTTTCCTAAAAAGCAAAATTATTTTTTCTGTAGTAAAAACTTTTGATTTTACTTAATCTTCTGTACAAAGGTCACCTCTTACAATATTGCACATCATTTTGAGCAGTCAGACACAGAATGTTAAGTGACAGTATATCCTATACTCACTGTAAGAGTGAATAAAAGGTGAAACATTTTGAGTTCTTTATAAAATGGTAAAATATATTGACAAAGTGACTAAAACCAATACAGCCAGAAGTATAAATAGTGTGTTTTAAATTTTGGGGACAAAACAAAGTAGTTAATAACTTTTGCTACTATTATATTTTGGATGGTCAGGAAGTGGAAAGAGAAAGATAAGAGAACAACCTGTTCCTTGGCCTCTGGTACATGCCAAAAATTGTACTATTCAGCTGAAATCAAATTTAATGTTAAAAAAAAAAACTATAACCACAAAAACTAGAATCAAGATATTAAATTGTAAATAAATTTCATTTATCCTGTATATGAGTAAGGAAAAAACCCTAAAATTGATAATAATTATATCCATAGGTAGGTAGCAAGTGGTTTCTGCTATGTAAGGTTCTCTCTCTCTCTCTCTCTCTCTCTCTCTCTCTCTCTCTCTCTCTGTGTGTGTGTATTTTAACAAGAACTTAATTTAAAGAACAAGACAAAGGACAAGAGGTGACCCAGGGATCTAAAATGTCATACTGGGTAAGACACAAATGTAATTCTAGAATGTAAAAATTTCCATCTTTCAAGTACAGCATTCTTATTTACTTTAAAGTTACTCTTCCATTTTGACTTTCCTCTATAGCTAGACTTTTTACTCCTTTTACTGTTGGCTTGCTGTTCAGTTGCTATAGCAACCATTATCAACTTTTTATTTTCCTATGCACAACATTTTCAAAGATTTTACACGTATTAACATCAAATCTTCGTATTTACTTTCTTCACAACAAGAAGTATTCTAGCTAGTACACTCAGCCAATTTCCTTACTGCTTCCCCACACTGCAATTTCATTGTAAAGTTTTTCTTAAAATTTATGTAACGATTTCATAGTTGAAACCATTCTGAATTCCTGATTTTATCCAGTAAATAAATCCTTTAGGGAAAAGCCACGATAGAGTCCGTCTTACTCTGATAAACACAAAAGCATGATAACATATAAAACCAATATATTTTAGATTAGTGTTTCACAAAGTATGGTCCATGAACATAGTCCACAATGAGAAAAGTACAGAAATTTTAGAAACCTGAGCAGGTTGAATTTAGAAAAGAACTGATAGCTTGTAATAAAACACATCATGGCTTTCTTTTTCACCCTTATTTTCTAAAAATATTTATCTGTAAAAGATTAGAAAATAAACTAGTCCTTCACTATAGTTAAGAGGCACTATCAAATAGATAACTGGTTCAGAAACTAAAGTTTAAAATCCTAAAGTTGGAGGAAAAAAGCTACTTATATCTCTCCCTACCGCCTTTCTAATAAAAATTTTTCAAGTTGGTTTTCAATATTAAATAGCCTCAAAATTTAAATCTATTGCTTTTATCAATCTGAACTACACTACTACAAAAGTCAAGTACAATGAATAAAAAGCACCAAAAGATGAAAATGCAATTTAAATGTTATGTGAATCACTATTAAAAACCAGAAAAACTACAACTTACAATGCTGAATGTCTTCTGATCTAGTTCTTCAGATTCTTCAGATATGGGAACTGGCTCACCACTTGCAGTGATATGTACTGGGGCGTCTGATACTGAAGCCTTCTTGGATCTTTCCTTGTTGTCAGACTTGGATTCACTCAACTGAAGAAAGGAAAATAAAACAAAAACGAAACAACAAAAGCAAAATGATTAACACTGTTGAAAAACATATGGTCTCACTTTAATATGCAACTGCTCATTCATACTTAAAATTATTTTTGTGCATTTTCCCTCCAACTGTACTTGGGAAAACCAAAAATAACTACTCTGTAATGTTATCCTGTATCAGGCAATTAGAAAGTATTCAAGCCTACTTTTCCTCCTCTATGAGATACCCATATATATTTTTAAAGTCATTGAGACTAACTTTTGTTTATAGTAAATTTATTTTTCTGATATGTTGATCACTTGCTAAATTTTACATCATGATTTGCATACCTTTTCTTCCTTTATGTCTTTTTCTTTCTGCATAGCTTCTTTTACTTTGTTTTCTCTTTTTTCTTTAAAATCTTTTTCTTTTATATCTTTCTTATCCTCTTTTTCTTTTATATCCCTTTTAAGTTCTCTTTTATTTTCCTTTTCTTTTGCTTCCCTCTTTTCTTCTGGCTCCTTCTTTATATAAACATCTGGCTCAGGTTTTTCTTCACTGTCTCTTTCTGTTTTAATTTTTTTATTTGGATGTTTCACAGAAGTGATCTCATCCTGGAAAGTGCAAGTATGGCCAATGTATTACTAACCGAATCCTGACAAAGACTAATTTCTTTACTTTGAATGAGTATGGATTACATGTATGTGGATTCTGAAAGAAATAAAGCAGAATCCCTTTAATAATGATACATGCAATGTTTACCTTAGGATAAAAACAAAGGTAAACCAGCTGTCTTCAAAATTCATAATAAAATTAAAGGAGACAGAATTTCATTTATTTGGCAAATGTTTGAAAAGGAAGGACCTTGTTCTATCTTTCCACTGATGCATAATGTTCTATTGGAGAAGGTAGAACTATTCTATAAATGTACTATTAAAAAAAGAAGAAGAACTTCAGTACCTGAAAATAACAGTTTAAATTTGATTTTCAAATGTAAACACTAATATAAATCATGTTTCCTTTTTGTATAAAAGGCTGCCATATATTTTTACCTTATCATCTTCTTCATCAGACTTTTCTGAGGGCAGGGGAGAAGAATCACTCTTTATTTCCTCTTTCATTTTTATAGACTTCATTGCTTTATTCTTCTTAGCTCTTGCTTTTCTCCGTTTTGAACCTCCCTAAAAATAATTACTTTTATTCTAATCAACTCCATAAATTAAAAAAAAAACACTTAAATGTTGCATCTAAACAGCTAGAACACAGTCCTACACAATCTTTAGTCTGTTGTTAATAAGCTACACCAATCTTAAAGTCAACAAAAAGGCTATTAACTTAATGAATTAGTTACACTATTTACTAATGTGAATAACAAACACTAAATATAATTATTCCTTTAAAAAAGAAGATGAGTAGCTATAAACTTTTCATCCTCCTAAGTTTTTCAACTACATTTGATGCAACCAGAGCTAGAATTAAAAAATACTTTTAATAGCACACAGGGTATCGACACTGTGTTCACAGGTAAAATTTCTAAAGGTTACTTTAGCTTCCAAATCTCTTTTAGTACTTTTTTCTCACATATAAATGAGTATCTTCATTTATAAGTTCAATGATCTTTAAAACTGTCCCTTAAATTCTCCAAATAAAATGGTAAGGAATGCCTGACCTCTCAAAAGTACTCACACTAACAAATTGTCTCAAAATACTAACCAATAAATAAATAAAATAAATAAAAGGCAGATTCCACATTTAAAAGATATGATTCACCAATTTAAAGTGAATGCTGAGATAATTTATTAAAGTTAAATATTCCTATATATACATACAGCCAATGAATTACAAAAATATACATATACACTTATAAGTCTGTTATTAACCACAGATCTCTAAGATGATCATTTTTCTTAAACTTCTGGGCCCTCCCTGGTGGCACAATAGGTTAAAGCACAGCACTAATAAGCTAGCTGCTGCCTTTTCAGCATGAGTTCAATCCCCAGGGAAGTGACCCACATGGCACGGCAGACCTCTTCTGTCTGGCCTCTGCTCCCCTCAGCAGTGTACTCGTCAATCTGTCTGTTCTGCTCCCCACTCTGCCTCTGGTCAATCCTTTTACCATCCCTACACCTCTGGTCTGTACTCTAGTCCTATATGCATAAGTAAATAAAACCTTACAAAAAACAACAAAAAACTTCTCTTAACTATCTGAATTTTAACTTACTGCACCAGAAAGTCTCTGAGCTTCTTTTTTTGCAAGATCTTTACTAAGTAATTTGATGAGGTAGTCTGCACGGGTCTGCAGCTGTTTTGCTTGTGGCTTTTTATCAGGATCATCTGGAAGAATCTGAAACAATTGTTTCCAGGTTGTTTTAGTAACTAATGTGAAAATTTTACTGCCTAAAAATGCTTTCTCTTTTTAAAAAATATGTAATTCATTAACAAGTTACAATTTCTCAAAATTTGCAAGAATTGCTAAGAATGCAAAATACATTTTTAAAAAATTTCTATTATACCTAAAGATTTCCCTGGGAATAAATTCTAAATAAATAGGGTGGGGATGGGTGGGAAACCCTCCATTTAAAATGAAAACAAAGTATGAAGTTAATTTTTTAAATCTACCCAAGTATATTTAATATCTAGTTATTAAATATTAAAGTAGTCCCTAAAGGTTTTCTTCCTTTATCAATTACAGTATATTTTCCTAAGATGGATATAACATTTCTAGAATCCAAGGTATCATATTCTAGATTACCCAAAGCAGTGAGAAAACTGACAGTGGGAATCTACAAGATCTAGTTTTTTTTATCAGAGTAGCAAATGACAAGAACAAAGCATGTAAAATTTTCCATTTGTTCATAAAAACATAAAATATAAAAAAAGATAAGAAAAAGGCAATACTTCCAGTGTTTTTTGTTCTAGGCATAGAAATAATTAGACATAAGGTAGGCTAAAATGATAGCATTAAATCAGCAAAAATCAAAAAAGCCCTGAATATCTCTGATATTTAAAAAAGAAATTATCCAATATTTTATAACCCTTTTTTGCCCTTGAGTGATATATAATTAATGATGGAGTGAGAGACTAATTTTTTTTAGGTTAATAAAAGGAAAAACACACCTAATTCCTTTTGACAAAAATACATTTCAGAGTACAGCAAAAAGCTCAAAATGATTTAAATTCAATCTTTTCATGAAAACCAGCTTCTAAAGAAATTAAGATAGCACAGGTCGTGCCTCAGTTCCCTGACTCCTACTTGAGTGTATTTCTAACATAATTTAAAAGCAAAATTAGAATAAATTAAATTCAGCATTAGAATGGTCAAAAGAATCAAGAAATAAACTTAAGTACCTACCTTGTGTGTTAGACTGAGGTCAGGATCCATTTTAATCATTTCCCAACTTCCATATCCATATTCGTAGATACCAATTAACAAATTGGAGTCATCTTCTTTGCCCCAGTCTATATCAAAATGAGCTGCCTTTGTGTGGCATGGTATAGTATACCTAGCAATAAATCACCACTTCAAGTTTATAGCTGTCTTACTATTATGTTTACTTTGCCGAACATGAGTCATTAGAACTTCAGTATATTACCCTGTATTTTAGTTCTAGAAACATGATTCAACTAGTCAATGACAAAAAAGAACATTTTTGAAAATTCAAATTACTGAGTAACTCAACAACAAGTATTTTACAATGAAAAAAGTAAATAACTCACTGCTTTCTTTCTTCTGGATCAGAAGGAATGGATTTGTGCAATGGTATTAATTCTTCTTCATGGGAAATAACTAGCTTGGCATTCACCTGCACTCCTGAAATTCGGAATGTTGGACCCTTCACTTTCCCAAGTCTACCACCTTATTTTTTTTTTTTTAAAAAAAAAAGAGAGAAAAAATATGTAATTCCACAAAATACAAAGTAACAAAAATGTTGCTAATACTTATTATAACTGTTATATTGTAATTGTTGCTTACTCATACTAAGGGGAGGCTACTGGCAAATCTTAAATTTTACTAAAGATATTTCAGTTCCTACATAATAGATACAGTCATGAAAAATATTTCATGTTAACTTTTTTCTGGTTTCACAAGATAAATCAAACTGCTAACACTATTAGCCTTTGAATAAGAATTCAAATAAGTTTTTCCCCCCAGTACGTCTATTACCAAATCTTATCTAAATGGTTTTATTTGGACAAATTGCAATGAAGTAACTATGCTCAAAAGCCAGCACAATATCTTTTCCCAGACATCTACTCAAAACTTAACACAACAGTACTTCCTACTGTCACTGCCTAGCCAAAAATATACCAAGTAGGTAGGTTCTAATGCGTTCAATTATATAACTATTACCACCCATATCCTTTTACCCATGTATCTTTTAAGATTGATGAACAGATAACTTAAAAACATAACACATGCCCAACTCAATAAAAACTAATCTGAAATTTGCATTTAACCCTTTCTCAAATCACTCTCATTTTCATGTTACCTGTTCGTTCTGTTCCAGAAGAATTATCTTTTAAAGCTTTAATGCAACCATTATGTACTAATTCTCCTAGTCGTCTGAGGTCCGTCTCTGATTTATCAACTAATTCAGCATCTCGAGCAATTGCATCTAATCTGAAACAAAATATTACAATTTTCAATTAATAATTAAATAATACTGCATAATAAAGTGGCTCCACAAAAGACAGACAAGTTTTACTCTATCTCAAGTTCTATAATTCTATTGCATAACCAACAAATTCTAGTTTGTATAAATGGGATAACTTAAGTAAAAAAACCAGGACATCTGACAAAGAAACAATTCACTCATATATAGTTAATAGTCAATCGGTTCATTACAAATGTTTCAAATGTGAAGATGTAATATAATTCCATAAAAACTTGTCAAAACTGATAAAACTTCAAATTCAAAAGGTGTTGATACTAAGTTATGATAATTATATTTGAAAAAGATACAATAAACTTCTTTAATTTTTATTACCATGCAATGGTAACAGTCAAAATGTTTTCTCATTATGTAACATAATTATGCCATTGTTTCAATGTGCTTCCAGCAATTCATCTCAAATAAAAAAAAATCATCTCAAAAACAGAGTGGCTTGGGGAAGAAAAAATAGTTATGATAATTTGAAGTTTTTGTGTTCCTACTGGCCATAACAAAGGAAAAAGAGTATGCAAATTAACAACAATTAAGATTAACCAATAATTTTTTAAAAACTGCCTTGGCCATTTAGATGTTAATACACTTAATTTGTAAAAAAGGAAACAGCAATAAGGAAAACTTAAGGACATTTTACTAGTAAGGGAAAATAGAACTGGTCGTTAAGTCAGAAGGTAGGTCAGCAGCTGGGTTTCTGTAAAAATGCATCTTTTATTTTGTGTTTAAAAAAACAAAAGGACAAGATAAACCATGTGAAAAGTATTGTTATCTTTCTAAAATGTGAAGATTTCGCACATTTTACAGAAAATTCATGTGTAGAAAAATTTTAGAGACTAGAAAGAATGAAGGATAGTACAAAAACTTAAAATAGATGACATGCACTTTTTGATTAATTGTAAATACCTAAGTAAATTTAACACAGTAACTAACCTGAGTGTTAGCATGTATGACAGTATGTAACATCCTTTTAGAATTCTATGAGAATGGCAAAACTATTTACCTTTCCAGAGGGCCACCAAATTTCTTGTAACTCTTGATAAACCTAACAGAAAATAATTGCTTGGTTTAAGTGTGGATCCCACCATACATAAAACAAAGATATACTTACAAATATATAGAAGAAAATATTGTTAGTTCAAATATAACTTAAAGGATTATTACTAACAAAATGAATAAACTAAGCTACCAAAAAATTTACAATATACCATGTAAGACAAGACATTTCATAACACCCAGATGATGTTTACAAACCAAAATAAATAAAACAAAAGAAGCTAAATTTTATTTTAGAAATTACTTTATTTTTTTCACAGACAAAAAAAAGGGTTCAAGGCTATCACAGGAAGTGTTTTCAGAATTATCAATCATGTTTATACACCTCCTCACATTCCAAATGTTGATAAAAGTTTATTGAATATATAGATTCAATTCAAATGTATGGTATTATACCAACAATGGAAAATAAAACTTTACTGAAGAACAAAGCTACCTAAGTGGTTGATGGATGGAGGGAAAATATCCAGGAAAAGTGGAAGCTGAAATGCATCTTCAACTAAAGACAGAAAGTCCAGTAAATCAGGTGATCATAAAAGTACCCTTAACAAAATCTAACAATATATTTAGTTTCCTGGTAGAAAGAATGAGGAAGAACTTTATTGGTCAGGTCTGATTTAAAAGAAAAGAGTTACAATGGTTTAAAAGAAATAACAAAACTCTCAAAATACAACAATGAACAACCTTTTTACAAATGTCAAATGTCACATGCAAAAATATAACAGAAAAACTAAGCTGTTACCCATTAAATTTATATATGCAAAAAAAATTTTTTTAAAGAAAACTACAATTTAGTCTGCATGGCCAATCTTACCTCAGTTCCTACTTGGACATAACAGAAATGCTTTTAACGTGGTTACTTTCAAAAAGCAAATGCACGTCAGTGTTTAAAAAAACCTCAAAAATCATGACACTAAATTTATTCCCATATAAAAATAGTAATGTTGGGAGTCATAGATACAGTAAGAATCTTTAATAAATCTGATATATTGAAATATTCATTCATTATTCAAAAGGGCCACTATTCTGAACCACATTAACAAACCAAAGAAACTTGCAGTCTAAGTATCCTAACAATAAATAAACAGCAGCAAAGATTAGATGTCAAACTTTCCCCCCAAACTTTTATAAAAGAGAAATACCCAACCCCTACTCAATTATATTAATATTTTCTTCTAAAACCTTAATCTTATGCTTTGAAAATTATGGGATTTCCATATTTTAGTTTCACCCTCTATCAAGGCAAACTGAAATAAAATGGTCTTATTTCATCTTACCGCCGAATCTCTGCATCACTAAATCCTTTAATATTCTCTCGCGGAATAGTCCGTGGTCTTCCACGCTTCTTTGGTCTTTTCCTTTCTGAGACTGAATCACTATCAGATCCAGAGTATCTTCTACTTCTACTGCGTCTCCCTTCACTTCCATTGAAACTAATCTGGAATTTGAATTTGGAGAGGAAAAAATTTGCAAGCTTAAAGTGACAAAAGTTTCAATTATAAAAGTAAACACTATAAAGACTGACAGAAATAGCAAATTCTCTAAACAAAATTAAATAGCAAATAACAGAAAAATATGGCATGTTAAAATACAGTAAATTATTAATAACTGTAATACTTAACACATTCTTTAAAATCATCAGGGAAATAATCACTATCCTTTTATAAAAATAAGCAAGGTTACTATCAAACAAGCAATTATAATCAGATAAAGTTAAATATAAAATGATACTTCAGTGAGAATTTATTTAAATATGAGTCAAAGTAACAATGAAATACAATTCTTTTTTTAAACTATCAATTTAACCAATTCTAACTAAGCCGTAATAGCCATTATAGATGGTACAGAGTAAGTTTTATCACTTTTAAGTATCTAAAATGGAAGAGGACCATTTGACAATACAATTTCAAAAGCCTTAAAAATTATCATGCTCATCCAGTAATAGCACTCCTGAATGTTTTTCCTGAGTTCAGAGATATAAAAGAATGAAGAAATAAACATTGTAAATGTAAAAATGGGTACAAATAATCTAATCACACATAAAAAGAGACCGAAAAAATAATCTCTACAATGGAAAGTTGAGACACTATTAAAAATCATGTTGTTGAATAATTAACATTCATTATATACTGTGAAAGGCAAGAAAACAAGTTCCAAATTGGTATGACTCCAATTAAATTATATTTTGAAATTTCAGAATTAAGAATCTATAATATTAATACCTGTGCTATCTCTGGGCACAGACTTTTTATTTCTGTTCACTATAGCTACTTACTTACTAGTATTTTAGTTAGACTGATCAGATATTCAAAAGGAAAAAAATGCCAGTTGAACCCACATAAAAGTCTATATGAAACACCCATTAGATTTTTTTAAACAGATACAGCAAAATATATTTTCTATATTTGGAGTTTTCCCAAATTATTAGTGCACATTCTGAATCTCTAATTTGCTGAATACTAGTCATTATTTAGTTCTTGTTCTATCCTCTGCTCATACTGTCACAAGATCTAATATAGCAGTTTAAATTTTGTGTAGTATAAAAGGAAATATTTCAGGATTTACAGAAATAAATACTATCAAGAAACTAGATTCTTGATCACTTTCAAGTCAGGAACACATTACTGGGCTTCATTTTTGTCTGGAGGATAGAAGGTGACAGGCTATTCTCACTTTAACTGATAAAATCAGAGCTTCTCGCCCTCCCTGGAGGGACATCGGTTAAAGCACAGCACTAAGAAGCTAAAGCCACGTCAGCATGAGTTTGATCCCCGCTGCCAAGGAGGTGATCCCCGGCAGACCTCTCCTGACCTGCCCTCTGCTCCCCTCAGCAGTGTACTTCAACAGTCGGCCTGTTCTGCTCCCCACTCTGTCTCTGGCGAATCCCCTGCACATCTGGCTTGTAGCCCAGTTCTGTATACATAAATAAATCAATCTTTGGGAAAAAAATCAGAGCTTCTCTTAAATGCATCAGAATCATAGGGCAATCTGGTAGTATAAATAAGGAAACAGAGCAGATTTGAAGAAAAGATGGGACTTGAACAGTCTCACTTATAGGGAGCAAGAATGATATAACACAGTGCAATCAGGGAAACAAGTATTGAATTAACCAGGATTGCTATGAGTTAACCAGGATTTCTGGGAACCAAAGACTGGGAGATCCTGCATCCACTCGTAAAAGCTTCTCCACAAACTTCCACCAGGTGGTCCATGACAACCTGGAAGGAGGGTAGTCAATTTATAGAGAAAACTTCTTTTCCCAGTACAAGTCTGCAGTAAGGGAGCAGTTCTTTGAGTGGACAGGCAGTGAGCATAATAGAACCCAACCTACTATGTAGGAAAACAAACAAAAACTACCCTTGGGAGAGGGATAGCAAGACTAGGTGAGGACCAGGGTGAGGTGAAGAGTACCACATTTTAGGGAGGAAACAAACAACAAAAACTCAGTAGCTTGGTAAAAAATTGAAAGCAAAAATATTGGGTTTCTTTCCCTTTGCAACAGGATCCAATATTACACTATTGATTTTTTTTTTTTAGTCTTAGTATTTGTTTATTTGATATGAAATAACCATCAAGAAATATGTAAAATTTCAGGTCATCCATGGTGTGCTATCATGGTAACCATGATATAATAAAATGGAAATCATTACTAAAGTACTTGGAAAATTTCCCCCAGTATTTGAAAGTCAACTACACACTTCTAAAAACCAAAAGTAAGTTATTGCCAAAGTAGAAGTCACAAAAGAAATTAGAAAATATTTTCACATGATTGAATAAGAAACAGAATAGATATCAAATTTAGGAGCTCCTAAATTTGAAGCAGCACTACTGGGCTAAGAGGGAAATTTGCAGGAGTAAATTCCAACATTAGAAAAGGAAGGTGTCTTGATCAATCAGCAGTCTAAGCTTATATCTTAAGACACACACAGAGACATGGGAAGGAAGGAAACGGAAATTAAAACAAGAAGGAAGAAACAAAGAGCAGAAATCAATGACATTTAAAATGGGGGAAATTTAATAAAATCAAAAAAGTGATTTTTGATAATATGAAAAAATTAACTGCAAAGAAAAAAATATCACTATTAGGAATGAGAAGGACTCACTCAACATTCTAAACATTAACAGAGTGTAAGGAAATATATATAACTAAATACTCATACATGAAACAATTTAGATCAAATGAACTCCTTGACAGAAACTATCAAACTATTCACAAAGCATATGTATTCTAAATAATGCCTTATTAATATGGGAAATTGAAGTGTCAAAACTTTCTAACAAAGATAACTGCAGGCTTAAATGATTTTCCTAACAACTACTACCAAACTTTACTCAAAAAATAATGCCAATTCTATAAAAACTCTTCCCAAAATTAGAGGAGAAAACCTCTCCAAATCATTTTATGAGGCAAATATTATCAGATTAGATAAAGACACTGTATGAACCAAAAACTGTCAACAACAAAAAATTCAGTTCAAGTGTGAAAATTTATATATCACCAAAGTATTTTTAAATTGAAAAGTTACCTGTTTTGCACAGTTTCTCATTCTTGGGAGCATATAAATTTCTTCAAGTTCCTTTTGTCTTTCTTCCTCTTCTAATCGTCTTCTTTGATCTTCTGGAATAATTTCTTCCCAATTCTTTGAATTTCTTTCGGGTTCCAACTCAATGTCATCCTCATCCATATTTGAAAAGTTGGCAACCTGATAAATTCAAGAATTTTAATGGAATAGCAGTAAAGAAGAATTCATCCTTAAATGTTTTTCTTTTTTTTTTTTAGGAAGAGAGTGAAGTGGTGAACTAGATTAAGATAATAAAGCTTAAATATCCTCAGTACAATAAATACAACTACAGACTAAACCACGCATGACTAACAGGTTTAAGTTCATTTCTCATTAGGTCAAAATAGAAAAACCAAATGATTTTTTAAGAATTCTCTTCGAAGAATAATTCCCTTTTGTCCTGCTTTTCAACATGATGATCACTACAACAGAACTAGAAGAAGCTAATACAACAACAAATTATAGAAGCAATATACTGAAATCACCTTTAATAGACATTATACCAATCCATTAATTACTAAGTTTTGAATAAGTCAGTATTCTTTTGGTAGGATCATAAAAACTGTCCCTGAAAACCTACTGACATAACATGGTTTGAGATCACAGGTAAATGACCTAATTTTGTCTTTAAAAAAATGTATAGTAACAGCACACTAAATTTTGGGAAGAATAAAACAATACATTTAAGGAACTGTGAAGTCTCACATTATAGAAAGCATTCATTAAAGTCACTGTCAACACTGGTATATTAAAACTTACAGATAAGTGAACAAAAGAAAATTGCTTAATAAATTAAAGTCAAAGTTTAAAATAATTTATTCTCTCATACTGCAATGTGATGATAGACCTTTAAAGTCAACTATGTAAACTTTCAACTCACTGGAATAAGAATAACCTATATCAATTCATTTATATCTCTTTTCCAAATTGCATAAGAAAAGAAATTGAGAGCGTGAAGAATGGTGGGAGGGAACTGGATCATACCCAGGTAGCATACCAGTTCTAGAAATCTTAGCTTCTCACCAGGAAAACTAAAATAATCTTTTAACTTACCTCCCTACTTTAATTCTTGTGCTATATTGATATCCTACCCATTGCAGTCAGACTGACTCATTAAAATTTCAAAAGTTGTGTTTCACTGATGCATCCCTATCCATGGTACATTGCAGGCACTCAATAGCTACTTGTTTAATGAACAAATAACAAAAATTAAAATGATCCTTAAAATTGAATCACGCAAAATGACTATATGATATAAAGGAACTTGCTTTTCTTTTTAAAGAGATTTGTTTATGCTTACAGAACTGGGGTATAGCCCAGAGATGTGGTGGATGAGAGGACTCACCAGAGAGAGAGAGCGGGGAGCAGAACAGGAAGACTGACAAAGTACACTGCTGAGGGGACCAGCGGGCAGGTCAGAAAAGGTCTGCCACGCCATGTGGGTCAGTTCCCTGGCCGGGGATCGAATTTGTGCTGCAGTGACTTCGGAGATCTTCATAATGTGGTGCTTTAACCCACTGAGCCACCAGGGAGAACCCAGAACCTGCTTTTTTATGCTAACAGTATACCATTTACTTTTATGAAGCTGGTTGATTTATGGTCCTTTGGGAGCTTATAGTAATTTTTCTCTCACCAAACCAGGGTGTGTATATTACATTTACTTTGACTACTTTAGGTAAAGAATAATCATTTATTTACCCAAATATCTGGGTACATGTTATTGGCCAAGCACTAATTTAGTTAGTAATTATGAATTAACAGCTTTCCCTATACAGCTAAATGTTAACTATATATAGAGGTTATAGCTGATTTGTCAGAATAGAAAATTCATGACAAAAAATTATGTTGTTATTTGTACTTTAAAAATGGAAAGATTAATAAACTAAATGACAAAAACTCAGTCTCTTTCAATTAACAGCATTTATTTTAAATATTAAAAAAAAGAAACTACCTTGAACTGGGAAAGCAATTCATCCCCTACAGTTAGAGGGCCTGGTTCATTTTCATGAGTTTCAGCCCTCTTCAAGATTTCATCTATATCCATTTCCTGTAAATAGAAAAAAATCTTGTAAATATATAGCATTATGTACTAAGGCAAATAACTTTATACTTAAAACAGTTTAAATAGGTATTATATTGAGACAAGTTTCTTTCTTCTTTTATTTTTTACCTGAGGCTCTTGCTCTTCTCCTTCAGGTTCCTTAAAAAGTTCCTCAGCACCAAACTTTAAAATGGCTGATAACTCTTCCTTATTGAAAGGAGTAGAACTAAAATCAGGAAGAACAAAAACACATAACACTAACAGTTAAAAAGTGCTTCTACTTAGTCACTCACACTGGTTATTTAACAGCAGTAAGATGACACAGTTAGAGAGGTGAACTACCAGTAGCATACTATTTTATTTATTTATTTTTTAAAAGATTTATTTTTTTGTGCATACAGAACTGGGGTACAGGCCAGAGGCTCAGGGGTGGCGAGAGGCTTCACCAGAGACAGAGTGGGGAGCAGAACAGGCAGATCGACGAAGTACACTGCTGAGGGAAGCAGCGGGCGGGTCAGGAGAGGTCTGCCACGCCATGGGGTCACCTCCAGGGCAGGTGGGAATCAAACTCATGCAGAAGTGGCTTTAGCTTCTTAGTGCAGTGCTTTAACCCGCTGCACCACCAGGAAAGGCCGCAGTAGCATATTATTTTAAAACTAAAAAACTTGAAATCTGGAAAAGTAAAAGATTTCCCCCTCAAGAAAAAATCTAGAGTGGTGAAACTAGGAACTAACTAAATATGTACCTTTAATGAGAAATTAGTCTAATACTTCAAAAAATAAAAATACTGAAACACAAAATATACTTCAATTATCTAGAGTTCATTTTTTCAGAAAAATGAGTGTAGTATGATTTGAAAATTACTTTTTTTTTTTTAAAGTAATTTTGCCCCTACCTTGAGGGGGCAGAACCTGTGTGTAGTACTGTCTTCCCAGTGGTATCCATTCTCTGAATCACAAGATGATCTAAAACCATTTTCTTTTTGGCTCTTTCAAGAATATCCTCTTCAACTGATCCCTTTGTAACCAGACGATAAATATTAACCTGTAAAGATATGCATGATCAAACATAAACTGCACTAAAAGGAGTGGCTTTGCTTATCTGAAATGTCCTGTTAATCAGTATATAAAAAGAAGTTCGCCCTATATAAAATTTTCACTAGCCAAAAAAACCAAATTTAAAATAAAAAATACACATAGCAATGTTGAAAGCTAAATTTCTTCAACTTAACATTTTGAGAGTATATTGTTCTTACATTTTGGCTACGAGATTTAATTCCTTTTTTTTTTTTTTTTAGAGTAATGCTAATTTTAAAATTACCTTTTAACTGGGAAAAAGGGACAAACTTAAGAACCCTTTAATCTAAAGAATTAAGTTCCCTTAATTTTAAGAACTACTTCCCAAGTTAATAAATTCCTGCCTTATGGCCAAACTTTCTAAAACAGATATGTAATGACTTTCCATATTTCTCAAGACAAATTTGCTATATCAAACAGTCCCACCACAGAGAACATTTTGAAAATTTATAGGAATATATTAAGTTTCCACAATGTTCAGATAGGTTTAATATTTAGAACACAGGAACCTAGGGTAGTAAACCTTCTGCATTAAACTGGACATTCTGATACACTGAGAAATTATCTTGTACCTTTCAAATAACTTTAAAATTCCATTAAAATTAATTGACTTTTAAAAGTCCAGTAAAAATGATCTTGTATGTTAACTCTTCCTCTTTTAATATAAACACAAAGTAAATTTATGAGGTTTTAACATACATTACTTTTTCAGGACAGTAACACATGTAAATCATTTGATAATTGTTTATTTGCAGTTTTTTCAAAAGTTATTTCCAAATTCTCAGTGTTGGTATCCTAAATAAAATTCACACACATGAGTCATCACTGCTTTGTGGTTGCTACATGCAAATATTTGACTTCTTTTGTTAGATTTGAGAATCAGTTAACCTGTATCACTAAAATACCAGGTCCTGGAAAGCATGAAGATTTTACTACATTTTGTCAACAATGAAATAAGAATCTATCTTAACAAATAATAAAAATGCACTCTTTGTATTTATAACTTTTTTTTTTTAATTTATAACATAATGGTAAGAAATAGTATTGTCATTATTTTACAGTCAAATTCAGGTAACTATTAACCGTGTCAGCCAGCTTTCCATAGCATTCTGTCTTAGTTATTCTTTTCCTTAATCTAGCCTCCTTTTTGCAACATCTACTAGAAAATGTGGTAGGCACAGAAAATAAGTCTAGCCATGTTTGAGGATTTCAATATATTCATCTGTTTAGTTCAATTAATAACTTTTTCCTTTCTCACATAATACAAAGATATTCTGACTCTTCACATTTGTTATTAGGCCCAACTCACCTGTAAGAATATATGCGGTTTTTTCACTTTCTGCTTTCCAACTGTCTCTAATTTGTCTTGGAATATTATTTCTACAATTCAAATTTCCCTTCTTTACAATGTTCAAATATGTCTCTCATTATCTAATCTAATAGTCAATTTATTTTGTTATACACCAGTATATTTCCTGACTCTTACCTTCTTTTGTACTTCTTATGTATAGCAAGCAGATCTCTAAACATATTCTGTACATTCTAGCATAGTTTTTTGTTATGGATAAAATACAGGTTAACAAAAAACATTATACTACAAGGCAAAAATCATTTCTATTATTAAAATAAGCAAATGAAAACATTTTAAAGTTTATAGTTGAATGAAAAATATTGTCACACATTCAAATAGAATAATGTTCCTACTTAGGATTATCTATTTTGTCAGACTTTTTAGGGAATCCTGGTAAATGTCAATTGCTCAGCATCCTATCTGTTAAGTAGCAATAGCACTAGCCCAAAGAACTCACAGGAGGATAAGCCAAATAATTTCAAAAACTGATCACAAAGAAAAGACGCTAAATAGTGAAAGGAAAAAAAAAAAAATACCTGTTTCTTCTGCCCAATTCGATGTGCTCTAGCCTGTGCCTGAAGATCATTTTGTGGATTCCAATCAGAATCAAAAATAACAACAGTGTCAGCAGAGGCTAAATTTATTCCTAGACCTCCAGCTCTTGTGGAAAGCAAAAAGCAGAAATCCTATAAGGAATTACAAATAGGCACGGCTTTAAATTCTTCTAAACTGTAACTGAATAATCAATTTTACAACTGATTTTATAAATTAAAAAAAAACTGAAAACTAGTGTTATAAAATTAGTAAACATGGAAACCTCTAACAAAGCTAATCAGTAAAATACAAAAATATAAATATACATGGGAATAACAAATTCCAAATGAATTCTAAACAAAAGTGAGTTAACTAATTTTGAAGAAAACTTGACTACCCTATGCTGAAATATTGATAAAAGTCCATAATTCTTCATCTTTAACATAGAATACTGACTTAAAACCCATTCTTGCAAATAAAAACTGGATACCAGACTTTTTAAATGACAAACTACTGGTTAATAAATAATAAAATTTACTGAAATTTTGAAAGCGTTCATACTTCTGATCCTTCAGCATTAAAGTGATCTAGAGCTTGTTTCCTCAGCTCTCCCTTTATTGATCCATCTAATCTCTAGAATGAAACACATTAAAACACTGTGTTAACATAAACAAAATATTAGAAATTAAAATCAATCATGAAATTAAGTTAGATATAAATGCAGCATTACTTTCTTTACAAAACACTTACATAGGCAATAAAACAATGTCTCCAGAGTCTATGCTATAACCACTATGAAAAGTGTTCATGATGAATAGTATATAATTGTACTATTATTATATTAATCTGTCTGAAACCCACTGTAAAAGTTACATTTTACATGTTAAGAATTACACAGCAAATTTTATTACATGACACTTTGATACACATTTAAAATCTATTTTTAAAATAAATCTTGGTACAATCTGTTGATTTCCAGATTAACAGGTAGTAGTTTAAAATACACTGATAAGTCCACTATGGTTAGCTATTACAAATGTAATTACTACACCTCACTCCAGACCTACTAAATCAGACACTTTGGGAGTAGGCAACTGGGAAAAGGCCTCTCAACTTTTGAGAATCACTGCTTTGGGGTTTCAAGGGCTGTAGTGAAAACAGACCGCATTTGAGATTTGAACCTTTATAGGTACCTGGAGTAAGTTACTCTTTCCTTAGTAAGTGGACATAATAGTAGTACCTTTTTCTCCACAAAACACATTAAATTCAGTGAGAGATGATGATAAAACACTTAGTACAATGCTGTACATAGACCAAATAGTAAATGTGAGCTAAACAGATGTCCAAAGAAAAATGTTTCCTTTTCGCAAAAACTACAATCAGTTAAAAAAAAAAAAAAACTAGTGTATCCTTTTTGATGGGATGACCTTAACCAAAGAATATTAAAAACTTGTCTCTCCAGGAATAAGAAAAGGTTAGGGGCAGAAAATGACTGTTTGTAATTACTTGTATGTTATTTTTGTTTGTTTGACCATGCCATAACAGTGTGTCTCTTAGAGGGCTGAAGCTGAGGGGAGAAAAATGGGAGGGGGGGAGGGGGAGACAGTGATATACAAGAGGTAGTCTCTTTTGAGGTGATATTAAGTGCTCTAAATTTACTGTGCTAAATCTATGTATGAATATAAATTAAAAACTATTAAAAACTAATGAACTGCACACTTTAAATGGATGAAAGGCATGGAATGGAAGTAACGTCTCACCAATGCTGTTTAAAAACAAACAAACAAAAAAACAGTTTATTTTTTACCTTATGTACCATATATATCCTATTTATGTTCACATCACCAAACATCTGGCCTTCACAACATTTACCTGAGTTTAATAATGTTATGCTTATTTCTAGTTACCTGCTTAGCTGTTTATCTCCCCTGCCAGAATGTAGACTCCAAGAGAGCAGAGATTATGTGTTGAGATTCATTATAATTCTACTCTTATTTTACTGCCTGCACTAAATTTATTAGTTGCATATTGAGCACCTGCTATGTTCAAGGTACTATTTATGAATTGCTATACAGATGAAATAAATCATTAAAGTACTGTGATTACCACTTGACTCTAGTATTAAATCTCAATTATATTAGCTTAAAATTATATTGAATTAATTTCAAAATAAGTATTAAATAGATTGATTATAAACCCACTTTGATCTTTATTACCTTCCTAAAGTCATATAGTTTTACTCTGCAAAGTATGCACAGGAATAATTGTGTGCATACTGTTTAGAATCTGCAACAATCCTGGTCAGCTTCACAAAGCCTTTTCTTCCTCAGACTAAAGCCTGTATTTTGTAGGCTTTAGATTTAAGGAGAGAAAAATAATGCAGAATTAAAAGAAAAAGTGACTTGCTGCAAAATGTAAAGTCAGAAAGAAAAATAGGAATAATTACATACTGTATTTAAAATACATTTTCGTAATACAATTTAAATAAAAATCTATACTTACAACAGAATTTCAAACAAAATTCTACAGAATGTGCTCAGGAATTAGATTAAATTTATACCAACTAAAAAGAGAAAATGAAATGCTTACTTGAAAGGGGAACTGACGATATTTCAAATATTCTGCAAGTATATCTAACATCCGCACCATTTGTGAAAAAATAAGAACTCTATTGCCTCGTTCTCTTAGGCGAATTAACAGCTTGTCAAGAAGAATCAATTTTCCGCTACTACGGATTAAGTGCTAAGGAAATAATAAATTACAACTGTTATATTAAGGATCCAATCACAACAAATGTTCCACTTAACACTTCAGTTTAATTCTTTTAAACTGAGAATTAAAATTTCCCTAATGTTAGAAAATAAATTTCCATTTTTAAAAATTACTTTTATTTTATTATGCTAAATTTTACTTGCCACTTACATCTATGTTTTTATATTTTCAGGGGAACAAAGGCACTGTCTTACTCTATATTTGTAAGTCACTAAGCTATTTCTCTAAAATTCTTAGCTAAAAATACCCTGTAAGAAGCAGCAACTAAGCAACCAAAAGTTTCAGAGTTAGAAATGTATTCTAATTTATGGATATTAGTCAGTGATTCTAGAACTTCAGAGAACCACTGTGGCTGGATGTTAACTGTTCCTTCTTCACATTTAATATATCTAAAGTGATTGGAACTGTACTATCTGAGGTTAAGGTGTCCTTAGACTATCTACTTGCTCTATCACTAATTTAACATAATCACCACTAGTGATTTTTATTCACAATTAAGACTACACTAAGGAATTCTTGCTGTATACATTACAATATTCCATGGTAAAAGAGATTCATTTCTTGAAAACGGAACATAGTAGTTGGGCAAATTACAATTTGAAGGCTTTTTTGAAAGTATTAAAAAATATTACCCACCATTATTTACATCATCAATAATCAAACAGAACTAACCAAAATATTAAAACATCATACTACTGTTACTTACAAGTAAAATAAGTATTTTAAGAGCTTTGCTTTGCCTTAAAATAACAATATTTTAAGATTCTTACTTGTAAGGCCTCCTGTTTATTATAGAATTCATTATTATCTGGTGGTTTAATGAGGTAGCAATGGTTACAACATTTCTTTAGCTCCATCATAATGTTCAAAAAGCCTGAGGTACTGCCCTTGGAACCTTTGCTGAGGGCTTTGTAATTCCTAGTCAATATCCACCTGTTGGAGAAAATAATCATGAAAATTGTTATTTGGTCAACTATTATTTATCTTAACCTTTGTACAAATTTACTACATTAAAAAAAGATAATGCATAGACTAAGAAGTCACATGAAGTTATCTAATTTAGCCACAGGTTTTAGCAAAGTAGATTTACATAACACGTATATAGCTTAAAAATTATGGGTAGTTATTTTATTACTCCATGCCATACACACAGATTTTCCTCTCACCCATAATCTACTTTCCCTTCTACCACCTTTTCCAAAGAGACTTAAAACTATTTAATCTCTTGCTTTGCCTCAAACTGATGGGGGTAGGAAAATGGGAGTCACCAGAAATAAAAAAACTGTAAGTTGAAAAGCTTATTATACAAGCTGAGTGGTGGGAGTTTTATCATCTTTTATGTATGTCTGAAGTTTTCCTCAATAAGAATCTATTAAGATGCATCTCCACATATTTTTGATTGAAAACAGGAAAAATGTCATGACTTTTCTACAACTGAACAGTTTTCTTTTTAGATTCAAGTGCATACAGTAGTACATTTTATGCAATTAAATATCACAATAGCTATTAGGACATATTTTCCTTTTAGATTTTTTGGGGTATTAGTATATAGGCTGACAAGCATAATTTATACAAGATATGATTAACAGCGTTCAAAAGGCCAACAGAGCTGAAATTCTGTTCCAAGTTTTCTGGCATCTACTTCTATATGTCAGTTATATTGCTATCAGTTTCATAATAATGACTTAATATCATTAACTCCTAATACTTGTAAGAAATCCTCAGTAATGTATTAGTATGAAATAGAAATGTAATTAATGATGCATTCAAAGACAAATTAACCTTAGGTCACTCATAGTACTAGACAAGCCATTAAAGTCTCTCTGCCCCACTATGCCACAGAATAAACCTATTGTAAAACTCAAGAATTGTTACTGCTCTGAAAGATAGAGGGAGGCATCTTGATGAGACAAAGATTGGGGAATTATTCAGAACATATGTATTGACTGCTTACTTGTAATATTGTTTCTGTAAAGCACTCATTTCCATTCTTAAAATCTGCTCAACCTTGGCAGGAAGAGATTTTTCTACATCTTTCTTAACTCTGCGTAATAGAAATGGCTCCAGCTCCTTGTGGAGGCTTGCATAACCATATTCTCTGCCTTTGCCATGTTCTTCTTCAAAATCTTCCCAGGATGAAAACCTTAAAAATTTAAGAAAATGGAAGAACTACTGAAAAAAAGTCAAAGTGCAACTGAGACTTGAATTTCAGGCAGTCATATGTAAGAAACCACAAATTTTCAGGAAAAATATTCGCTAGAATTAGTCACATATAACCACCACCATTCCCAAAAACTCTATAATACTGAAATATAAACAGTTGTTTTATGAAAACTGAAATTCTCTTTCAGTTAAATAAAGAAGTATTTTTAAGCATCTACTACCAATATATTTCACTAAGAATATAATTTTTAAGTTCTCAAATCTACTAAAAGAGAAGTGAGTTATCCATAGCTAGTCTTCATTTTCCTCATTTAGAACAGGGAAGTGCCAAGCATGTTTTTATTGGTACTGTTAAATATTAACAATAATAGTTTTTCAAACAGGTTCATTTGAACATGAGTAAACCAACTTATAATTTAATATACAGGGCTTATGCTCATTTACAAAATTGAAAGGCTAAAATATTACTATAAATTAAGATAGCCCATCTTAATCTGTGTGCCAATGTTTTAGAGCAACAAAATCTCTTATAGATACTACTTTCCTAAATTTACCATGAAAAACTAAGATTAAAATCAAATATCCCAAAATTTTCTTACTTTTCTGGCATAATGAAATGTAGCAAAGACCAGAGCTCTTTTAGGGAGTTTTGTAGAGGAGTTCCAGTGATAAGGAGACGATGATTGGACTTAAAGTCTATTAAAGTTTTATACAGAAGAGAATCATCATTCTTTAATCTGTGCGCTTCATCTACACCTATAAACGCCCAATTTAGACCTCCAAGGAATGCCTTAATATAAACAGAACACAGTTAATATTTTGAAAACATTAGAATTCAAATTATAAAATAAGGCAAAGTGAAATCAAACATACTTCTAATATTCAAATAAAGACTATTTCTATTAGTGTCCTCAAACCAAGTGATTCAACATACAAAATAGTTTCTTCCATGACAAATTTAGCCATTAAAAAACAGCATAATTTAAAGGAGGCCTTTTATAAGTTTACATATTAAAAGTAAAGGAAGAAAAATACCATTTAAAAATTTTACAAGACATATAAGCCCAACAAAAGCCTCTACTGATCAGTTTGGAGAAAATATGATACAAATTTAAATAGTGTCTTATTCCAAGTGTAAGTATAACTCATTGTATGATGTTTATGAATGGCAGATCTAACACAAAAACTTAGGTCTCAAACTTAAAACCAAAACAGATATAATTCTGCTTGCAACTTAATAGCTGTGTGACCTTAAGCAAGTTCATTAACCTCTTTGAGAACCTGGCCTTTTTTCTTTTATTGCATATATTATACAAGAATTGAAATATGAACTCTTAAGACTTAAGTATGATAATAGTTACAAAGTTTTCAGCACCGCACTTAATCCTATTAGATCTCCCTCTGGGCATTATAGCTAAACAGATTTCATGTAAGTCAAAAATTAGCAACTTTTTTGGTAAAGAACCAGATTATAATTATTTAAACTTCGCAGAAAAATGTGTCGTGGTCTGTTATACTTTCTTTAGTTTGTTCTGAGAAGCCTTTAAAAATAGATCATTCTTAGTTCAAGGTTATTAAAAAATAAACCAGATTTGTAGTTTGCTAATCCTCATTTTAAACTATTTTTCATATTGTCCACAACACTGAGAAACAGAAAAACAAACATAAACAATACATACCTTATCCTTTAACAAAATCTCGTAAGTTGTTAACAATATATTAAATTTTAACCGTTTGGTCTGGGGATGCATCCATTCATGAGTTCTTATCTGTTTTAAGAAATTTTAAAGATAATTTTAAGACAAACATCAAGAAAAGTGAACTTTTACTTGAATATCCAACATAAAATCCATTAAAAACACAAACAACTACATCTATGTTTATGCAATAACAACTGTAGTTTTATATAGTTGAAAAGTTACCATAGATACATATAAAATAGATGGGCAAACTACACCTTTCATTAAAAGAAACTTATTTAAAAAAATACAAGTAATTCACTCAGTTAACAACTAACATTCATGGATGAAAATATTCTGGTAGATGTACTAATTGGGAAGGGAACAGTATTTTGGCACAGAGGTGAAAGTGAGGGTTAAAGCTGAAACTGGAGATGTGCACATAAAGAATTAGTTTACTTCCCTTGTGTGTGGTTATGTGTACTTGAAGCTTCTTGTAAGAAAAATAGCTACAATATATGACACTAAACCAAAAATTGATTTTTAAAACTAAGTATTCAACATTTCATTTCATGTTTACATGATAACCATATTTTGAGCACTTTGTGACAAGTTCTATGCTAGAAACAGAAACTAAAACTATAAAGGTAAATAAACCACTTATCCTCAAATATAAGTATGTCTAGATTTCTAAACCTATAGAGGCAACTTACCATGTTTCTGCTATTAATGTCACCTAAATAAACCACAGCATTCATTTGAGAAGCCCAGGTCTGAATTTCTCTTTGCCAGGAAGTGAGAGTAGAAAGTGGTACAACTAATAGAAAAGGTCCATATAATTGATGTTCATGAAACAAATAGTTCAGAAATGAGATCGTCTGTATAGTTTTTCCAAGGCCCATTTCATCAGCAAGTATGCAACTATTTCCTCTATGAAATTAAAAACAAAAATCAGAAAACAAAGATTAGCATATTTACAAAGGCCAAAATATGTATCAAGCAATATATGTATAAAGATGTAGTATACACACATAACGGAATACTACACAGTTGTAAAACAGAATGAAATCTTATCATTTGAAACATGAAGGCATTATGCTAAATGAAATGCACCACTGAGAAAAAGATAACATGATTTCACCTATTATGGAAACTGAAAAAAATAAACAAAATCAAACTCATAAATAGAATAGATTGGTACTTACTAGATAGGGGGTTTGGCGGTAGGTTAAATGGGTGAATAATATCAAGTACCAATTTCCAGTAATAAGTTATAGCAATGTAGTGTATAGCATGGAGTCCATAGACTAAATTTGAAAAATTGCTAATAGATGGGAAATATTTGATTTTACATTATATACACAACATAATGATTTGGCATTATGTTGTAAACACAAAACTGTTAATAGTGAATGTCCATTACACTTTAAATTTTTAAAGCTCAAAAACTGTATATAATACACTCAATCTGACAAACTTTTACATAACCCGTAAGTTTTAATTTAAAATTAATCTGATAGATATTATACACAATATACCACATTTATGAGCTGTAAGAAATACATATAATGGAAGTTTACCATTTTCGATCAGAAAAGGCATAAAGATCGACTGTATTAGCTTTAAACAATTATGTAACTAAGAACAAAATCCATCTACTAAAACAGTCCAAATATACTAAATAAAGAAAAAGCAAGCAGAATAGATAGCAGAAAAAACTATAGCACTGCAAAGTTCAAGAAGAAAAACTGCACCTTAGACTCACCTATATTGACAACAATAGAGAGGGGGAACATAGGCAAGAGGGAAAATATTAGAGGCATAAATGGGTATCAGAAGAAACTAGGAGGAAAGAAATAGACAAGGACTAATATTGGATAGGATTATATATATATATATACACATAGATATATACACACACACAATCTGATTTTAAATTCAATAAATACTAACTTACGTACTGCAAACAGGTTAATCTCATAGAACTTCTTATTAGTATATAAAGATTGCTTACATACTATCAAATATCAAAGGATTTTATGGTTTGTTAGATGGAAATTTTGTTCAAATCCTGTACTTGGAAACTTTTACTCAACTTAATTCAAAAAATACTTACTTGCACCAAGAATGAGCAAGCCAATTTAGACCATTTAGTTGATAATCTCTTAATTCTAAACCTTCATGCCCTCCAATGTAAGATGGCTGTTTCTTCAGAGCTACAAATCTTGGTCTTTGTTTCAATACCTTTAGAAAAATAAATGTTAATGTTAATATGCTGAATTACTGAATGTAAGGAATGATACTAAAAAATGAATATCGCAGTATTAACATGTTTTGAATTTGTACCTTAAATCAAGCTCAGACATTCCCTTATTCAAAATGTATCTAAGAATTCAAATACTATTTTCTATTTCTACAAAAAAGTACAGTATTTTATGTTCATTTGTGAGCAAGAAATAACAGAAATGACCTGTTGAAATACATGGATCTCATATTTTTCACAAGCAAAAGGCATGGTAAATTCACCCATTTAGTACTGCTCCCAAAAATAAATCATAAAACTGGCTTAAGTTCCCAACTGATTTCAAGTTTCTAGATTATCTTTATGAATTTAATTCAATCCTCTAATAAGAAACTCTCAGTATATTGATTTCCATTACTCCAGTAACTTTAAAGTACAAAGATCTCTGGTAACTCTAGATATTTTCTTATGTATATACATCCCTCTTTTCCATCCCTCTTAACCATTTATTACTAACTAAGCTCATAGAAAAACTAAAAATGTACATCTAGATTCTAAGAAAATTTTCTTATTTGGTCTCACTAACCCATAACCCAGAATCCCTCCACCAACTTACATTTCTCTGATCATTTCACTCACTAAAGTTAAATAAAAAGCCACATCTAAGATCACATAGTAATTACAGGAATACAATTCCTTCTGTGTATCAACCAACCAAGCAGCTCTCTCCAGTAGCTAAGGAGGAAATCAAGATCCAGTTGTCTATTCAGGTTCATAATATTTATAAAGCACAAATCTATTTAAATAATTAAAAATGTTAAACAATACTCACTTTGCAATCTTTAAAAGGAGTGGTTTTTGATTGATTCCTACTAAAATATTCATCTATGCATGCCTGAAACTTTTTGGAAATAAGAGCTCCATCTTCCCAGCTGCATTCTGAGTATGGAAGGCCCTGCCATTTGCAGTAATAATCAGGATAACCAGCCGCTGACTTTTGATTGGAATGAGCTATAACATAAATCAGATATATATTTTACATTTAACCTTATCTGATACATAATTCTTAGTAAAAGCTACATAAGTAAACAATCACCTGGTTTACAATATTATAGCAAGAGCAAGTCACTATAGTAGGTGTCTAAGAGGTTTAAATTTTTTCTAATCATTTCAAATATAAAAAAGGTAAAAAAGTTTAATTAGAATCATTTATTACTAACCAATTATTCGCTCCACTATTTGATACTGCTTATGCAGATCATCTGTGAGTTCTTGCTGACAATTATAATATTCCACATCTTCTGGAGAAGCATTTTTTAACCTGAAAGATAATTCAGGAAGAGTTCAAAATCTTCTCTAAAACAACCTAATGCTCCCAACAATACTTCTGGCACAAAAATATCACATTTTCACACTTATGAAGTAAGCCAAGTTTGAAAAATAAAGTTAGAAAAAGAAGAAAAAGGGAAGAGAAGTGGCTAAATAGGGGAAAAGCTAACAGTATGTTGAAGGATCAATTTGAACTTTTCAGTGAGCACAATGTAGTATAGACACATGATTCTCAGTGAGCGACATCCGGAACTTACATAATGTTACAATACAATGTTATTCCAAATTTGAAAAAATGAAAAAATTAACCATCACTAATTCTTAACTCTAAAATCTGTAATTTAAAAACATGTTAAGTGATTTGCTTTTAAGGAGTTTATTTACTTATGCATACAAAAACTGGAGTGTAGGTCAGGGGTGCAAGGGGTGCGAAGCTTTACCAGAGACAGAGTGGGAAGCAGCAGGAGAGATAGGAAAAGTCTGCTGCACCACGTAGGCCAGCACCTTGGCTGGGAATTGCACACAAGTCACAGTGGCTACTAGTATGATAGCATGAAACAAGCCCTGCACCACCAGGGAGGCCCTCCAAGTTATTTGTTATTATGGACAAAGTTTGATATAGTTATTCCTAGAAGTTTTACTTGTAGGTAAAAATCAAGTTAAGTCTACATAGTTATTTTTGGTTATCATTTCATTCTTGATTATATATCCCTATAAAAAAAAAGCACTGTAATAATCTGTGTTACCATCTTTTTGTTTCCTGGTCTTTTTTCTTATAATTATCCAATTTTTTCATTCCTCTAACATTCTGTTGTTTAAGGGTTTCTTCTGTCTCCCAAGTGTTGTGAATATGGGACCATCCTTTCCATTTAATTAAATATTGTATCTCTCCAGGTTCTTTATTTTTTTCAAATCCTGAATTAGGGTCACCATCAGCTTCAACTGCATAGATAGTTGTGGTAGCACCAGTAGCTGAAAAAGAAAGTACAGGAAATTCATGTCATTTGTCATTTCTTTTCAACTAAAGAAAGTCAAGAATATGGGTAGAAAGATACATGCTTTTTGTTTTTAAATATTTATTTATTTATGCATATAGCTGGAGTGTAGGCCAGAGATAAAGAAGGTGGAAGGATTCACCAGCGACAAGAGTGGGGAGTATAACAGGAAGATTGACTGAAATACATTGTTGAGCAGAACAACAGGTGAGACAGACGAAGTCTGCTGAGCCCTCTATTAGTTCTGTGATTGATGATCAAAGTTGTGTTGCAATGGCTGCGGATAGCTTCATAATGCTGAGACTTAACTCCCTGCACCACCAGGGAGGCCATATGCACTCTTAATAAATACCAGGGTACAAAAACTTATAGGTAAGTATATTATATATTCATAGGAAAAACTCAATTTTACATTAAGATTTTCTAATTTATTTCCCCCTATTTTAAAAAGTTACAGGAAAAATAATTCAAAAGACAAGCAGCACAATTTATAGTAACTGATGACTAGGAAATAAGTAACTGAAAATTAATTTTTAAAAAGTGCATGCCGGCCCTCCCTGGTGCACAGCGGGTTAAAGCACCGCACTGAGAATCTAAAAGCCACTTCCGCATGAGTTCGATTCCCACCTGCCCCGGAGGTGACCAAATGGCGTGGCAGACATCTCCTGGCCCGCCCGCTGCTCCCCTCAGCAGTGTACTTCGTCAATCTGCCTGTTCTGCTCCCCACTCTGTCTCTGATGAAGCCTCTCACCACCCCTGAGCCTCTGGCCTGTACCCCAGTTCTGTATGAACAAATAAATAAATCTTTAAAAAAAAAAAAAAGCAGACTATAAGTCAGGGACATTTAGGAGGGAGAATGGGATAAAGTGAGTGGAGGTTAAAGGGGGAAAGCCAGTACAGTGAGAGGTAAGCCCAGTGGACTGTGGGCACTTTGGTGGTTCAAAAACCATGATGACTGTGAAAAAATAAACAAGGATGCTTAAAACATAATAAAAAAGGACAGATAGATACACATTCATTTCTTTGTAGCATATATAAAAATAAAAATTCAGGGAAAATTGCACAGTCAATGTCACTAAGTGAAAGAGAGATCAATAACCACATGTTCATCACAGCATTATTTATAAGCGCTAAAGGCATGGAAACAACTTAAGTATCCCTTAAGCTAATTAGATGAACAAGATTGTGCATGTATGTGCTTATGTGTGAGAAAGGGAAATAAATATAATGATGAAATAGAATACAACCAAAACAAAGGAAGGAAATATTATCATTTGTGATAACATGGATCACCAACTGAGATCAGTATGCTAAATGAAACAAAAAATAAAGAACATACCACCACACTCATAGAAATGGAGGGCAGATTTGTAGATAAGAAAAGTGGGGAGAATTAGATAAAGGTTGTTATCAAAATTTACAAATGAACAGTTAGAAGATACGTAAGTGGGAATATAATGTGCAACATGGTGACAATAGTTAACACTATTTTATTTAAAAGTTGCTAATAGACAGTAAATCCCAAAAGTTCTCATTACAAGGGCAAAACCCTTTTTTATTTGTTATCCATAGGAGATTATGGACACATAATCTCTTAACCTTTTTTTATTGTATCCACAGGAGATTATTAACTGAACTTACTGTGGTAAACTAAGTATATCTTAAACTTATATAAATTCTGAATTATATCTCTAAAACAAAACTATCAGATACATGAAAATAATATACCTATTTGAGATACCTATTTTAAGTACCTAAAAATCAACTATTTATGCAAGGCAACTAAAAAGTTCAAATACATAAATTAAAATTTTTAAATTAAAACATATCCATGAAGTACAGTCAAGTAGATACTTTCTAGGAAGAAAATATAAAGGATTAGAAAAGTATAGTTATATCAAATAAATGAAGCAAACAAAAAATACCCTCTTCTACTTTCAAGATCAAAAAGTCTTAATATATCTTTAACCCCAGTAAATATTAGTGAAAAATATCATAAAGTCATTTAAAAATAAAATACCTCCTTTTCTCCCAATCCGACAATCCATAAACCGTTCTATTGTTTCAAATTCTTCTTCTTCAGGTTGAGGAACATCCTCTCCACAGACTTCCAATAGGTCATCAGAATCTGTTTTCATTTCTTCATCTTCTTTATAGCTAACATTGACAGTTGCTTGCCGACGAGAACTTCTTTTATCATTATCATAGTCTTCATCATCATCTTCAGATGAATCAATCTGTCTCTTTTTTTGTCCAAGAATCTTCTTTCCATTTTTTGCCTTAGATCTTGGGAAGATCAATCAGAAGGAAACAATGGCATAACAAGGTCTGAGAATCCATATACAAAAAGAAGAAATACCTCCTGTAAGCAACCATTTGCAACAATACAGAACATAGTATCCTTACCTATTTTGAGGTTTTCTGCTTTTAACTTTGTTTTTTGGCTCATAATCTGATTCTGTCTCATCACAACTGCTTTTCTCTCTTTCTTCTTCAGATTCTGAATCTGAACCAGATTGAGATGGGGATCCTGACCCAGACATCTGCCAATCTTCACTGTATATAAAATACAGAAAGTATTTTCATTTACATTTACATTGTACATAGCAAGTTTGTATGTATACTTGTATTTAAAAATACAAAAATAATCGAATAAAAACTAAATTACATTCTAGGTAGTGTCAAAAATACTGCTGCTTTCATCCAAACAAAAATAATTAAATGTCTGTAAAATAAGAGAGACTAAAAATATTCTTCATAGATTTGGTGTAACTCAAGTCTTGTCAATAATTTAGTTACAACTCAATGGGTGATAATTAGTAAATGTTATTTTTATTCTCACAATGGATGAAAACATAGCATGCTACAAGTGACAGGATTTACTTTTAGAAATCTTGTAACAACTTTCAAGTTTCTAAACTTCTTTTAATTGTCTAGAGACTGATTTTTCAAAGCATTTCCTTCAAAACTAATTTTTAAAATATATGCTCAAAGGAAACAAATTACAGTTAAAAAAAAAACACACACAGAAAAAAATCAGCCCGTCTAATCCGATGTTCAATGATCATCTTTATTACTATTTTAGTCTATTGAACTCAAATCAACATGTAGACAAAAAATAACGGATGCACATGTTAATTTCTGCTGCAATATAAACTTCAATGATACACATTACTTTCTTTTACATTTCCTGTCTCAATTACTGCTTCTGTTCCACTACTCAATTTTGGTTATGTTAAGGGTTACATTCAATAAGCACATATAATCTGGTTATGATAACAACACTATAGAAAAGCAAATTTATTACCTTGAAATATTTTTCATTATGTGCATAGGAGAAGTAGCAACAGACAGAATATATGAAAAGTCTTCATTTGAAAATTTTGTGAACTTAAAATTTTTATACCAAAGAAGGCTATCCCCTTATTTCAAAATTCTTGTTTTTAAAAATGTTCTTTTTTGCACCCATGGTAAGTTTAGAAACTACTAACACAATGAAAGACTAAATAATAAGAAACTGTAATTGAAAATGCACTTAAATGAAACAACTGAAGAAATCAGCCATAATATAGTATTATAGCCTTAAATGGTTGAAAAACATGACATAGTAAAATTCATGGAGGATGGAAAGGATAATCAAACACACACACAGATTCAGTAGATAACTACTAACAGCAACCCGATTACAAAATGAGAAATTGTAGAGGTACAATGACTAAATTATCAGAAACTGTAGAAGATATTAATCTTCATATTAAAGGTGCGTAAGATAAAATGCATAGTGGGATAAATGACACAAAGTTAAAGAACAGAATATCAAAGAAAATAGAATATCGTAAGATAATACATCGTTTTTGAACAAATTAAGAGTTTAAAAACCTCTAATTTCGAGTTTAAAAACCATTTACATGAATTGAGAATTTGCAGTACTCAACACTTTTTCAGTCAAGATCTTTAGAAAAATCACTTTGAGTTTCGATATGAGTTCTACAGGTAAATTTTACACACAGATCAATATTAAGAATAGCTATTACATATACTAAGAGAATTACTCATAGTCATTCTTTGGTCTGTATACTTCTGTTTCCAAGTTACAAAGTTTTCTGATATCACTAAAAGTTAGTGAGAAATATATAGGGGAGATAAACAAGCAGCACTGAAACACCAGGTCATTTCCAAGACAAATGTTAAGGATTAAGGGCTCAAATTAACCTAATAAAATGCCATAGACCAAGAATTTTCAAAAGTCTACTTTTGGTAAAAAGTTTTCATAAATAGAAAAGTGTTAAGTAAGAGTTTCCTCATTTGAAAGTAATCAGCTGAACAAAATGACATACTCCTTATGCTTTTTCCTTTTGACCTCATTTGATGAGTCATCAGAGTCTTCACTGCTAGATGAATCCTGTAAAGAAAAAGTCAACATCACTAATGATGAGAATTTAACCATGACACATGGTGTGCCACACTATTTAATGTTCACTTTGCTGTAAAAGTAACGCTAAACTTTTTTTCCTATGTTGTTTTATCATTAATTAGCATACAAATTAAGAATTTTATCATAAATCTGTAACAGTGAAACTAGATAAATACCGCAGTTAGCATTTTATATAAAACCTTAACTAAGTCAACAATTTCTGCAGCCGAATACTGTTACCCACTATGGCATAAAAAAAGAATCTTAACTGTTGCTATGTCAAAAATTTAGTGTTTTTGTTCCTCATTAGAGTTTTTGGTATAGTTAGTTCTGAATGTTTTGTGCTCAAACATATACAGCATATGTGCTCATATACACAGAGAAAAACAAGATGCAACCTGTAATTTTAAAAATATGTGGAGAATTCTATTATTAGTATTTTCCACAGAAATGATTTTAGGGTCCTCCCTGTTGGTGCAAGGGGTTAAAGCATAGCATATGAAGCTACTCAAAGCCACTGTAGCACAAATTCTATCCAGGCCAGGGAGGTGACCCGCATGGTATAGCAGACCTCTCCTGTCTTGCTCACTGCTCCCCTCAGCAGTACATTTCAGTCAATCTGTCTGTTCTGCTCCCCACTGTCTTTGGTGAAGCCTCCAACCCCCACCTCCCCCAACAACTCCTGTACCTCTGGCCTACACCAAATTCTTGTATGCGTAAACAAATCTTTTAAAAAATATTTTAATGCTAGAATAATCATTTAATAATATATGTTTAGTAATATATATGCTTAAGTATGTTTATTTACCAAATATTCATATACATTTTTAGCTGTGCTGCAATGAGTAACTGTACACACTTCCATTGCTTATTTTGTATTAACCTCTGAAAGTGGTATTATTGGTTAAAAGTTATGGCTATATTTCAGAACTCTTGGTACAAATTTAAACAATGTCATTCTTATCCATTCTTGCAAAACACTATTCCTAATAATTTTACAAATATCTACTTAAATGACAGGCTTATCTACTTTTAAGGAAACCTCACCTCTTCTGATGCACTGTTAGATGAAGCTTGATGCTGCTGCTGCTGCTTCTTGAGCATTGCAGATCTCTGAACAGCCAGAATACTAGGACTAGATTTCCAAAACTAATAGAAATATAAACCAAAAGTTGAAATGTTGAGAAAATTGAAAAAAAAAAAAAAGTTAACTTTAAAAAAAAAGTACATTTTCGACTGCCTTGTGAGACTATTTTTTATTCTCATTATACATAATACAATGTTATTATAATCTAATTAGTAAAATGCTAATGAGAATTTAACCATGATGCATCAAATTTACGTCTGCCATACTATTTAATGTTTACTTTGCTGTAAAACTGCAAACCTTTTTTTATGTTGTTATATTAGCATTAATTAGCACACAAATAACAATTTTATCATAAATTTTTAACAGTAAAACTAAATACTACAGTTGGCATTTTATATAAAACCTTAATTAAATCAACCATTCTGTATACAAATACTGTTACCCACTATGGCATTAAAAGATTCTTAACTGTTGCTTTGTCTTCAGATGTACCTAAAGAATTTACAATGAGTTGACCTTCACAGGCAGACAATATTACTGGTGTTAAGAATGCTATTTGTAAAAATATGCAACACCAGTGCTACTCAAGGTGAGACTTATTCAGTATTTTATACTGGTGTGAGATGAAGAGTTTGAGTCAGAATTCAAATCAACAATGTCACAAAACAGTTTTAGTTCAGTTCTTTTTTGGTAGCAAGATTTGCCCATGAAGGAAGCTATAAGTGGATTTCTTTACTGGACAAACCATCTCATCATAACTGGTATTCTAAGCAACATTACTGTATTGTGTTATGACAAGTTTGAGTGTATCTTGCAGTAGTTCAGTTCAAACTGTCCTCAGTCTAGTTTATGTTACTTCATGGAAGCAGAGATCTATTAAATTTTTCTAACTGTGAAAAAAAATCTTTTAAAATCTTGAGCGCTCATACTCTGTAAAATTAATACAAAGACCACACAAAGCCTTTAACTTTTTATCCATGAGATACTGAACATTTATGAAACTTCACTTCTGCCTTGGAAATAGGAAGAAAAAGGTTTGCTTATTTTGTAGTCACTGTTTTATAGTTAACAACTACTTATCTGTCAAGCCAATTAGTCTACAGAAATCTAAACTCAAGTTTGAGAATTGTTAAAAATATATCTCCATGTTTAATGTTTTTTTTAAGTTAAATTAAGAATTCTACAAAAAAATGTTACAAATTTTGTCAGTACAATACAAGAAGTCTACTTTTCATTGGATACTTTATTCATTACCTCAGCTCCATCAACTTTCGGTGGTTTTGCTTGGACTTTATTCTCTCGAGAAGTGTCTGACTCCGACTCTGACTGACTGCCTGATTCAGATCCAGAGTCAGAGTCACTGCTACCTGACTGGCTACTGCTTCCATCACTACTGCTTCCAGAACTCGAACCAGATCCAGAGCCTGAAGCTGACCCAGAATCATCATCCGACTGGCTATAATTAGAAAATAAATTTCAAACAAAATTCATTAAAAAAAAATTGAAGTCATCAGGAAGCGCCATATTTCTAATGCTTCTTTGTTTCATACTTTAACTGTCTATGGCAAAACAAACAGAAAAGACAATGTTAACCTACAGCTTTGGCTAAAAGAAAAAAGCAGTAAGATCACAATCTGCTTCCAAGGTAATGGCAAAACTGAACAAACACATAATCATGGTCTAGGAACTTGGGAAGACAAGCTTAAGCCACATTTCTTGTCCTGAAAAGGCTATTTAAAAATTGAGTGAGGAAAAGGTTAAATGTTTTTCAAATCCTCAAGGTAACAAGTAAAATAAAAATTTGTAGTTTCTACTTGTTTTAAGTTTATATCTATGTTTATACCATTTCAGGGGGATGCAGTTTATGATAATTAAGTTATGATGAAATATAATGTACTAAAAATAAATTCAGGAATCTCTTCTTTTACAGACCATCAACAATTCAATAAATCCATAATAAATCTGAAATAGCAAATTCCCACAATCTTTCTTAACCGCTATACAAATACATCTGTGAAACCAGTTAACAGCTCACTGAGAAACTACACTGGTCTCCATTTATAATTTCAACATAGCCTAAAATGGTCTAAAATGGAACTAAACAGCTAATTGTGTAAATGGTATAATCACCAAAGTCATTAGTTCACATGGTAACATGGTATTTAGGCTGAATTATTAAAAGGGAGGGCTTTAAATACAATACACTGAGCCTCTGATGCAATTTTATCTGAGTTTATAAGGGACAACAGGTAATAATAGTTTACATATATAAAACAAAATCAACCTTAAGGTCCTCTCCTGTAATTTTCACAAATACCACCAGATGGAGATATTACTCTAATAGACTAGAGTAGTAGTAACAACTCCTTTCTAAATGTAATCTCTCCTTTTTTAGTTTAAAGCTTCATTGATAGTCACTATATAGAAGGCCAGATAGAAGTTTGCTATAAGACTTTTGATTTAAAAAGTTACATGTAAGTTAAAATAATTAGTGTGAAAAAAGTGTTAAAACCTGGAACCTAGTGGACTAAGTATTTTTCTTCATAGAAACATTACAAATTCGCCTCTTAAAAAAAGGCTACACAATCAAGATCTGTTTTGCCATAATTTTTACCTGATGGTCACAAGGCTCTGACCTACAATAACTTTTAATTGGGGGGTGGGGGAGACCTACCATATTTTACTTGGATTGCTGAGAGAAATTTCAGCAAGAATATGAAGTATTTCTCCTTTAAGATAAAAGACACTTTTCATTTACTCAATAAACTTCACTGAAGACTATCACCGTGCTAGACACTGGGTAGACTGAAATGAGGAAAAGTCCTCACCATTAAAAAAAATATCTAAGTTACTATAATGTGAGTCATATAGAGTGAGTCACTAAATGCCATTATATGCTGGTGTTTAAGGTAACTGATCCACATACACAAGATACACTAAGATATAACCAGCTGCTTTAATGGCATATATTATGTCTTTTTACCTTAGGTACTAAATGTATGTATTTTCTACTTAGCTGTTCTCAGTAGGATAAAAAACATGCAAAGTAAAGAATATCATATACCAATGCAGAATGATCTATAGGAGATAGTTAAAAAAAAAAAAAAAACAGAAAACAAGATACACTGAGTAAACTTCCTGTTTATAAAAGGGGGAATATTTGTACACATTTACTTAGTTTAAAAAAAAAAAGAACAGCAGCATAAAGAGAAAATTAAATTAAAAATGGCTACTATAGAGGGAGAGGAAGAGAGTAAAGGGAACAGGGACTGAAATGAGCCTGCAGTTTTTTGACCATGTAAATGTTTATATGATCCGTAAGAAAACCCTAGAACAATGAAAGAAAAATAGAACCACCAAATAAATCTGTATTCAGACAAAATTTTGAGCCAAAATAGGTTTTTAAAAAAGTCTCTCCTTAATGAGGAAATTCTATTCCAGCTCACTCATGTAAATGCTCTTCCTAGAGTAAAAATTCATCATGGCTTTTTTTTTTTTTTTAAGTTTTCACCATTTTTGTAGTATAGTTTAAACACCTATGAGGTCTTTCAGGAATTGGTCTCTGCCTACCTATCTCCAGTCAGTTTGCCACTTAAAGAAAGCCCTAGACCTTGATTGATATGGCAAACTACTTAAAGTTCTGAGTCAGTTTTTTTTCTTGCTTTTGTACAATTAATTCTCTTTTTTTCCTACCAAGTAAGTCCTACTTGCGCTCACCTCAAAGGCACTTTGACAAATATCTTCTGACTTGATTTGCAACAATAAATTAAGTATTCTTCTCCATTCCCAAAACATCGTGTATATATCACCATACTATGTGCTGTGCGCATATCATGCAATAATCACTTAGTTTAGTTTTCTCTTTTGGAATCCTATCTTTAGTACTGTACCACATTTCCTAGTGTGCTGAGATTTTTACTTGATGCTTTTTATATGTTCAATATTAAATAAAGGTTTGATGAGTGAATAGGTAGACAAATCAAAGTTCTCACTGTATATACATAGCACATATATGATCAATATAATATGGATACAAATATTTGTGTAAATTCACAAACAAAATCTGGCTAAGTGAAAATTCTGAGATCCAACTTTTTAAAAATTATTAGATAATTTAGATAATAATGTTAGATAATAACTTATAACCACTGAATATTTATAAAATTTAAATAATGATAAAGTACTTGAATTATCCTCATTAGTTGTATTCTTACTAAATAGTAATATAGCAGTTTATGAAAAATTCTCTTCTTCACATTTAGCAGAGTACAGAAGAAAACACACCATTTATGTTTATGTATAAACTGATAAAGTAAGATACCAATACAAATTAGTTCCTTTTCAAGCTTATTTTTATATCAATTTCAAACATAAATGAGAGCAATATAGTGAATTAAATATATCTGTCATGTTTATACTATCAATTCATACCAATCTTGTTTCAGGTCATCAAGCTTCCCCTCCACAAAATCTCAGACATTATAAAATTTCATACATAAATGTTCCAGTACTCATGAAAAATAAGACAAAAACACAAAAAACTGCACTTTAAAAAAAGAATATACAAAAAAATAATAATAATATACTAGTTTATTTTTACATCATTTTGTGCCTTTTTCCATCTCAGTTGTAATCCCTGTGGGCTTCTCATCACCAATCACCTGTGTGCCATCACAGGTCCAGTGCACTATCCTCTCCCCACCGTTTTTGATCCCATTCCCCAATTCTACCCCCGTTAAATGTCTTTGGTATATAGTTGTTCATTATTATTATTATTATTTTCTCCCCTGGTCCTTTAAACTCCTGCTATGAGTGAAACCATCCGGTATTTTTCCTTTTCTTTCTGGCTTATTCACTAAGCATGGTCAAAAACTACACATTTTAAACATTCATAATACCAGTACAACATTTAAAAAATTATACTTTAAGTATGGAATTAAGCAAATTAAAAAAGATTAAATGACAAGTTTAATTTACCTCTTTAATCATACAGTATCTTTTCCTGTTGTGTGATGGGAACCCACACAAGGCTCAGATTATTAAGCTGTGTTTTTAAGAATCAAAACATGACAATTCCCTCTCACCTTCTCTCCACTCTGCAATTCAGTTTGTGAATTAGGTAACTTTTTCTGTAAACTTTCCTGCCTTAACAGAATTTGCTGACTGAACCCTTGTGGTATTTAACTTTTTTTTTTTTTTGGTCCCTTGTATTTCCTGTAAACTATTAGACCTAGAAGCTCAAATTCAAGACAAGGTTTTTTTTGGGGCAAGAATATATTTTAAGAGTTATGGGCTTCTACCAGAAGGAATGTAATTTTGGTTGGCTGTGTGAAGTTAAGACTGATCTGTGGGGATTCAGGTGTCTTCAGTTTTATCTATTTATTACAAAGTTCTCTCTCAGCAAACAGTCTAATGCTGTTTTAGCAGTCACTGATGATCACATAGCTCCTGGGGTTACATTGTTCTCCATATGCCTTTAAAATTATTTCTTCAGGGTTCACCCTGGGTTAAAGCACAGCACTATGAAGCTCTCTGAAGCCAGTGCCACATAAGTTCGGTAGCCGGCCAGGGAGCTGACCCAACAAGGCACTGCAGACCTCTCCTGGCCTGCTCCCAGCAGTGTATTTCAGTTGATCTGACTGTTCTGTTCCACACTCTATCTCTGGTAAATCCTCTCACCACCTACACCTCTGACCTGTACCCTGGTTCTGTAAGCATAAGTAATCTTTTTTTAAAAAATGTTAATCCTTTGGAAAAAAAAATCATTTCTTTACTACAAATTGGAATACTTTTACAAAGAGAAACATTCCTTGATTATATTTGTTAACCCTGATATACTATTCGTACAGAAAAATCCATTTTTCTCCTTACTTGCTAGTTTTCAAATGAGTTAAGATTGCTAGCATCATAATAATCAAAACAACATGGTACTAGAACAAGAACAGATATACAGACCAATGGATTTGAATAGAAAACCCAGATATAAATCCACAGGTGTATGGACAGCTAATTTTTGATAAAGGAGCAAAGAATATGCAATGGAACAAAGAAAGTTGATTCAGCATTAGGTGCTGGGAAAACTGGAACTGCTACATGCAAAAAAATGAAGCTAAATCACCACCTAGCACCATGCACAAAACCAACTTGAAATGGATTAAAGAACTAAATGTTAAGACCTGAAACCATAAAATACCTAAAAGAAAAGGTAAGCAAAACTTTGCATGACATACACCTCAATACTGTCTTTAAAGATACATCACCCAAAGCAAAGATAGTGAAGGAAAGGACAAACAGCTGGGACTGCAACAAATTAAAAAGCTTCTGTACAGCAAGAGACAAAAGACACCCACTGATTGGGAGAAAATTTGTGCACACAAAACTAATGACAAAGGACTGATCACAAAGGTACAGAAAGAGCTGATGAAACAACAAAAATAAAGTGAATAACCCCATCCAAAAATGGGCAGAAGAGCTTCAAAGACACTTCTCCAAAGAAATGCAGATGACCAGTAAGCATATGAAAAAATGCTCAACATCACTTATAATAAGGGAGATGCGAATTAAAACCACAATGAGATACCATCTCACACCAGTGAGAATGGCACATCTTAAAACAACTAGCAACAACAAATGTTGGCGAGGATGAGAAAAAAGGAACTCTCCTGCACTGCTGGTGGGAATGCAAACTAGTACAACCACTATTCAAGCTGTTTAGAGGTTTCTCAAAAGGCTAAAAATAGAGCTTCCATATGACCCAGTAATCCCACTCCTAGGTATATACCCAAAGGACACAAAAAACATTGATTCAAGAGGACACCTGCACCCCCATGTTTACTGCTCCTCTATTTACAATAGGGAAAAAATGGAATCAATCAAATGCCCAAAAATAGATGACTGGATTAAAAAATGTGGTACAAGGCAACCAAAATAGCTCAGTTGGGAGAGCATTAGACTGAAGAAAAAGATGTGGTACATATACACAATGGAATATTACTCAGCAATCAAAAAAGGATAAAATCGTGCCTTTTTCAGCAACATGGATGGACCTGGAAGAGATCATACTTAGTGAAATAACCCAGAAAGAGAAAGAAAAATACTGATGGCTTCACTCACAGCAGAAGCATAAGGGATCAGGGAAGAGTTTTGGGGGAAAAAAAAGACTAGCACACGTAATAGAGTAAAAATAAAAACAATGAGGGCCCTACCTGGTGGCGCAGCGGGTTAAAGCACAGCAATAAGAAGCTAAAGCCACTTCAGCATCTTATCGATCCCTGCCCTGGAGGTCATCCACATGGCCTGGCAGATCTCTCCTGACCCACCAGCTACTCCCTTCAGCAGTGTACTTCGTCAGTCAGCCTGTTCTCCTCCCTACTCTGTCTCTGGTCAATCCTCTCCTTGACCCCTTCACCTCTAGTCTGTACCCCAGTTTTGTATGAATAAATAATAAAAAGAAATTAAACTACAATCAGTGTGCATACTATTACTGGACTGGTCATTTTTATTTTGAAAGGAATGAGCTTCAGAATTTGTACCATTTTGAAGGGAAGACATCAAAAGAATTTATGCTAGTACTCCCAATTCAAGTTCTTATGTTCATATTTTACTTCTTTGATTATATTTTAAATATCATTTGGGTTGAATTTCTTGTTTCCAAATCACACTAAATTATTTGCTTTACTTTAGATCATGTGAGTGTGTCAAAATAATACCATGTCTATTACTATGATCAGTAAATGTTAGAGATTTTATAATGCTGTATAATCTTTCAAGAATACCCACTTCCGGCGCTCCCTGGTGGCGCAGCAGGCTAAAGCACAGCACTAAGAAACTTAAGCCACTTCCGCATTGAGTTGGATCCCTGCCTACCCCAGAGGTGACCACATGGAATGGCAGACCTCTCCTGACCCACCCACTTCTCCCCTCAGCAGTGCACTTCGTCGATTTGCCTGTTCTGCTCCCACTCAGTCTCTGGTGAATCCTCTCACCCTATAAATAAATAAATATATAAATCTTAAAAAAAAAAAAAAGAAAAAAAATACCCACTCCCATAAATCCTGCTTTAAATTCCTTTAGAAATATTTCTATATGACCACCAAGTTGATTAGTCATTTGCTTTTTCACATTTTTAGGGACCGCTTTATATTCATTTTAACTTAATGTTATTTTTATTACTAACTTGGTCCAACTTTGGAACTACAGTAAGATGCCCAGCTTCCATTTTTATCTACTCTATCTATTCTCTCTCTCCCTATAGTAATTCTATTTAAAGTTTCAAAATTTTCCCATTATTTAAGAAAATCATGAATGATATATTTATATCCCTTTTCTAAATTAACACATTTTATGCTCACATAAATAACATATTAAACACCCATGTATCCTGAAGACCATGCCACCATTCATTGATAAAACTGCATGCACTCCATTTTGAAGACAAAGCTGTTTCCATTACGTAGTTACATTGCAGTTTTAACTTATCCCTCAAAGATAAACATGCTTCGTTTCTTTTCCTTTCATATTATACATATTAAAAAAAAAAGGCTCAATGGATATCTCCTTTCCTATTTATGGAAATGTATTCTCTGATTTGCTATTACCCAATGTAAGTGTATCCTTCTGAAATTTTTATAATCACCTACACTCAGATATTGATTTCTAGGCCTAGTCAATGCTTAGATTCACCAAGGGTCCTTTGAGAAATAGCAGATTCTACAGCTGGGACAGGGAAAGGAGAAGATGAATATAAATAAAAAACAAAATACTTAAAAAAAGAAAAAAGATATGGATATGTCAAAATAATAGACCAAAAAAATGGAACCAGGAATCACCTTAAAAGGCTTTTCCGTGGCCAAATAAAATCTGAGCATCAAAACAGATAGTAAAGGATTATTACCTAGTAATAAAACAGGAATCCTCAAGTCCATGCTAATGGTAGAAAACACTTCTATCTTCACAGACAGATTGGGAGAAGGCTCTGACAGTGCTCTCTGAATGCCAACTGGTAATTATGGATAGGGTAGTGTTAGAAAATTACTGCTTTTGCCATCATCACAGAAAATACTGATTTGGCAAAAAAAAAAAAAAGCACCTACAAATTCTAAATCTAGTGGGAGAATTTGATGAGTAAAATATTGCAGTTTGAGTATTGCTTCACAAATTGTTTATTAGATAAAACTGGTATATTAGAAACTACAATGTAGAGGAGAAAAGTCAGATACCACCTTGTCCTGATGATCAAAAACTGATATAAGTAGGAACAAATAATATGAACTTTCAGATACCAAGCCTCTACTAAAGACCTATCATCACTTACACAGTACTCCAGTCAGGCATACACAGGATAGGGAACGAATAACTTGGATCTAAACATAAGTGAACATAAGACAAACACAAATTGAGAATTATGTTCTATAAATTAACTAGCCTGTAGCTTTCAAAATGGTAAGGTCACAAAAAAGCAAAGATAATGGAACTATTCCAGATTAAAGTAGATTAAAATCTTGACAGTGAATGCACTGTGATCTGAAACTGAAAACTTCAATGAAAGATGACTGGACTGACTGACCAAAGTAGAATGCAGACTAAGTCTTAAATAGAGTATCAACATAAATGCTTTAATTTACCAACTACATAAGATTCCATGTGTGTATGGGAATACCATGGTTCTTTAAAAACAAAAATTAAAGTTTTAATGTGCAAAGGGGTATGATTTTTGCATTGTTTTTTCAATTCAGGAACAATAAATAATTATATACATATATGCACATAAATATGTAGCTAGAGAAAAATGGAAAAGGGGCAAAAATTTAAAAATTAGTAAACATGGGCAAGATATATGAAGGTGTTCTTAATACTATTCTTGCAAATATCCTATAATTTGAATTTTAATAAAATAGTAAAAACACCATTGTTTTTTAATTATCTATTACAAGAACAATTTTACAGTGCCATAAACTTATACAATTAATAAACAATACTGTAAACTCTTACTTGCAACAAGCAGTATAAGATATAAAGAGAAGGAAATTAAAGACAAAGAAGCCAAATGAATATAAAAGAGAAGTAAACATTCACTAGCATGAAAAATAAAATATGCAGTCTATAAAATAAGCAATCTACAAAGGTAAAAAAAAAATAAAAAAACCCACATAAAACTTTCTCAACAGACCTAAAATGCAAAAATATTAAGCAAAGGAAACTAAAGGCCAACTATATATACAACAGCTGCCTCAAAAATTGCCAGTTTCCTGACTTAGCACATCATCATCTTTTCCTTAGTAACAGACATCCCAGTGTTATGGTCACCCAGTATAAGAATGCACAGCACAAACTCCCTGCAGTTAAGTGGGGCTATTAGCTTAAGTTCCAACAAAAGAGACATACGAAGAAATGTTAGGTAGTACTTTCCAGAAAGTTGTTCGATGGGGATTGATTCAGCTAAGAAGTATTCCCTTTTTCTGACCCTTGTGTTTTCCCTTAAGTTTGCAGCTTATGGGAGAAAACGATGAGGAAAATACTCTAAATACATGATTGCACAAGTTCTTTTACCAAAAGCATGAAAGGCCAGTATTTTCCCCCAATATTCCTAAGGTTATTTTAAGAGAAGGTTCTTAATAATGTGACCAAAAAGAAAACAAAACATCCATGTTGGTTTAATGAGATGGGAAATTCACTTTTAAATTGTTTTCTCAAGTTAAAATTTTAGTAACTAGTAATTTTTAATAGTTCACACTTGCTCATCAGATCTATATGACCAAAACATTACAATTCTATACCTGTGGATTAATTTACAAAAATGACTCCAACACAGCAAAGTCACCATATTGTTCAACCTTTATATTACACATGCCTGTATCCCATCTTATATCCTGTGGTAAAGCCACACTAAAGCTGATCTTCAGTGTTTTAATGTCTTAGCTTTGTTCCTGAGATAAAATGACTAACACCTAATTTCTGCCTACCACTCCAATTTCTTAAAATCATTCTATCTCTATTCTGCATCCCAACATCACTAACTTCCTTTAAATATCTTCTAAAGCATGTGCCATGCTTTCTCCCTAACCTGCAAAACATGTTTAATCTCCAGCCCACCTTCTTCCCCTAGGGAGCAACTATTCTCACTCATTCTCAAGTTGTGTTTTTTTGTTTTTGTTTTTTTTTAAAGCTCTCCTAACTTATAAAACTACTAGCACAATGTCTGGGACTTGTTTAAAATAAGCTATTATGGGTATATGGTTTTATTCACAACTTTCTAGCATTGTACCTGACAAATTCTGAAAATGTATTTGTGACTTAATATTAATAAATAGTATTTGGGAGTATGACTTTCAAGGAGATAGTTCTGTTTGTTTTTACTCAAAAGCACCATAAACCTAGCACATTTTCTCATACTCTCCTATTGATTTCTGTACCTCTACTTTTCTTCTTTTGGGTTTATTTTTCTTCCAAGTCATCTAATTTAAAATTGTTTGGGGGAAATAATTTCAAGAAGCAGTTCTTTTGAAGGATTCTGGAAATCTGCAAACACTTCCCCCAAATGGTCAAATTTTCTAAGTAACATTGGATACTTTCAATAATGCATATCACCAGTTAACTACCTGAAACAAATGTCTTATACATGAACAGCTTTCATTCACTTACATGATTTACGTGGCCCTACAGCACTTCATTTATCCTTCAGCTAAGACAAAATTCATGAAGATCTTTATAGCTTTCAAAATATTTTCACACCCTATTCCATTTTATCTTAACTACAAAATATACTTAATGGCTTTTCAAAGAGGCAACCCTTCCAAGGTACCAGTTTTCCAGATATTTAATTCCACAGCCAAATACCAGGCTCCAATCCCAACTCCAGCCTCCTCTCCTGAGGGCCAGTATCCCTCCAAGTGTCTCCTGAGCTGCATGCTTGTTTAAAAGATACTTTTCCTTTATTGCACTAACTTTGAGTTCCCTTTTGAAAGGAAAAGAACATTTCAATACAGGAACACTGAAGAAAAACAAAAGTGGATTGTTCATGTGTATTTGAATACTGTATGCAAATTAGACAACCTATCTAAACTTAAAGCAATGATTTCTCATTTTATGATGTTCATTTATTTATTTCCTTTGTCAGTACATAAGATTTTCATTCTGGTGTATTTTCCCCTAGTTTTTCTTTCCTAAATGGGGGTAGTATTTAGAGGAATCAGATTCTAGGAAGAAGAATAGGGTGCTATAAGATATATTGATAGAAAATACACTGATTTGTCCATAGAAATATTATAATAGAGGACTGCATCCACAACAAAGAGTAATTACATACACAAAGAACTATATTTACTATCCTGAAGAACAAGCATACTCTATTAAATCCTAATGTTATACCTCATTCATTTCCCCCTTAACCACTACTTATGTCACTGCCACAAAAGGATTTCTCTGGAGGAGTGTTTGAAAGGATTTTTTTTTTGACAGAAACAAGGGGAGAAGGGGGGGAATTCAGGGCTAACCTGATGGTATACTGAAGTTCAACCCTAAATTATCTTCGCCATTCTAGCCACTCACTGTAATTATATTTATATCCATACACCCTGTGAGTCAAGAAGTCTCATCTAAATTTTTTGTTACATAAACATACTTACAGAGCACTGTGAATCTTAAAAGAGATGTAAACCATGGGGTCTGACATATAGTAGAACTCAGTATTGATAACTATTTGAAATAAACTATTCATCTTTCTCCTGACTTCAAGATCAGAAGAATCATTACTTTGAAGTTTGAGATATTTTTCAGATGGTTATAACTACAAGCATAGTTAATGTCGAAGAATAAAACCTAGGAATAGACTAGTAGTACAAATTAGTATAAACTGTTTAACAGAAAAGGGGAGATACGAGGATTACTAACTACATGCTTACTAACTATATGCCAGAGACTGGACTCTCGTTTAATCCCATCATTTTCATATAAAAATAAACTGAGGTTTAGACAAGTCCAAGTGAAGAAACAAATAACAATACTATGATTGCAGGCATACGAATTATAAATACATATGAACTCAAAGGAAATTAAAATTAAAATCACTATTATGGCAAAAAATGCTATTATTCTTTGTTTATTTGCCCCTCCTGACCCATCCAGTATCCATTTTCTTTGTTGGCCCTTGGGTATTACCTAACTACTTCTCCAGTTTTCACTGGCATAGATTAGATTTCTCTATATCTCTTTCAAGTAGATAAGGCCATGTGAACAGTTTTGGGCAATAGGATATACATTAGCAGTGATCTGGGATTTCTATCTCATAGCCTAAAAATGAAGAGGCTTGCCTTAAAATCCTTCTCATTCCCATCTTCTTCCTGACAGCTGAAAGTGGCAACCACTAACACAATGGAAAGTATCTGTTAAGAAACACAAAACATGCGCCAGGATACATCAATAACCTCAAAGGAAAAAGCTCAAGTACTTGAGAGCAAAAAAGAAATATGTAAGTCCCTGTATGCTGAAGTTTCTCACATAGCATCTTAACTGGTTCTCCAATATGCTGTAATAATGTTTGTGCAATAAATGCACTTTTGAAAAAACAGATTTTGTACATATATAATTTGGATCCAACTGCTTATTAATTAAAAAGTACTGAGCATGAACAACATTTCAAGGGGAAAAGAAAAACTTTAAAGATAGTAGAGACAGAACATGTCATGACTGGGGAAACTATAGCTGGAAGCCGAGGTAAAGCTTCAGGAAAGAGTGATTTTTAAAGAGTTCAAACCATACTATTTCTCATAACTTTTCCCTCTGAAGAAGTCCTCTCAACTAATAAAAGTTTCTACTCTTCAAATTGCTTAAAAATAATTTTTTTATCAAATTACGTTTTTGTTTTTAAAGATTCATTTATTCATACAGAACTGGGGTACAGGCCAGAGATGCGGAGGGTGAGAGGACTCACCAGAGAGAAAGTGGGGAGCAGAACAGGCAGATCAATGAAGTACACTGCTGAGGGGAGCAGCGGGCGGTCAGGAGAGGTCTGCCCCGCCATGTGGATCTCCTCAGGAGCAGGCCAGGATCGAACTCATGAGGAAGTGGCTTAAGCTTTTTAGTGCAGTGTTTTAACCTGCTGCGCCACCAGGGAGGGCCCAATTAAAAAAAAATAAATTTTACATATCCTTCTCCAATGTCCCAAACACAACATTGTTTTAGCGCATGTGTTCACAGCATTTTGCTAACATGCTATTAATAATCCCTTCACCATATTAAGAGTTGATTTTATATATATATATATCTCCCCTAACTATGTTCTGGAATTATTTAAGTGGGGCCTTTAATTTAGTCATTTCTGTAGACCATTAACCACTTCAAGTCTAGAGTAGCTATCTGGAAATTAGTAGGTACTGAGTAAATACTTAAAATTTAAAAAATGAGTAAATAGCCAAAGGCAATACCTTGCAAACTTTGGGGACAAAACATATGTAATACATTTTATATCATAATATGGTGTACACGTACACACACACAAACACACACACAGAGGTACATGTATTGTGCAACTAAAAGTCTGATGAAAGGAACGCTATTTTCTTTTTTTTTAAAGATTTATTTATTTATGCTTACAGAACAGGGGTACAGGCCAGAGGTGTAGGGGTGGTGAGAGGATTCATTGGAGTCAGAGTAGGGAGCAGAACAGGCGACTGACAAAGTACACGGCTGAGGGGAGCAGCAGGCAAGTCGGAAAAGGTCTGCTATGCCATGTGGGTCAACTCCCTGGCTGGGGATTGAACTTGTGCTGCAGTGGCTTCAAAGAGCTTCATAATGTCTCGCTTTAACCAGTTGCACCACCAGGGAGAGGGAGGAACACTATATTCTATTCTAGTTCACATTATTCTTTCTCACTAAAAAAATAATCTAATTATAATCTCCCAATGTGTTGCAGCTAACTATTTAAAATGTATCACCCTACAAGAAGTCACTTTAGAAAATGAGGGCTTGGGCTAGATGATAACTAAAATCAAATCCATCTTTAAATTCTATAAAATTACATTGTACTAAATAAAATGTGTTATCTATCTTTATAAATGAAAAAATAATCAAAGATTTGAAAAATTCAGGAAATATCATAATACGGTGTACACGTACACACACAAACACACACACACACAGAGGTACAGAACACAAGTTACTGTTATTACTTTGCTATGCACTAAATCAATTGTTTCTTTTAGCATTCTAAACCACTGATCCAGAACAAAATTCTATCACAAAATAAACCTTTCTAAGAGTACAAGTACAGTATGATTATATCACCTTAAAGTCTGCAAAAGAGTAAATGAGGATAAAACTGATAGATGTTAGGGAAGGGTAAATTTAGTGTGACTAATTTCAAAGATGACTATTTGGATTTAGTCATGATGACTCTAAGGTAAAGATAAACTTAAGTTTCTTAAATAATTATTTGGGAAATAAGATGTGAAATAAGACAGCATCTACACTTGCAGCCATTAAATAGTTTGAAATTTGCCATTCTATAACTTATAGCAATTGGGCAAATTCCATCTTTTCCTTGTTAATACTACCTTTCATGCAGAAATCTACACATGTAGAAATTACATAATATATCAAAATAATCCAATTGCAGGAATTAGAGAGAGGATTTAGAGATTATAACTTTAGAGACTGGCTATGAGATGAACTATGTTAAAGCTAGATGATGTACACATAGCAACTCATTTTACTATTCTGCTACTTGTGTATATGGTTCAAATTATCCATAATAATTTTAAAGTTAGCACAAATGCCTACTTTTACAGTTCAATTTTAATGCCATTACCCACTTTATAGATTGACTTCTTAAGAGATCTTAAATTTTTATATACTTTTAAATTAATGAATACTGTGGGAAAAAAGGTTCCAACCATGTATGTACAACTTTCTAATAAAAATTATTTGTAATTTGGTATTACATTACAGTATACATATATACACACGGGAATGTGCTATACCTAAGAATAAAATAATCCTGAAATAAGCAACATAATACATAGTATAACTGAAACAAATTACTGGACTGGTATTACTTCTTTGATATATACACTAAAACAGAAATGCTTTCATTACTTACATATAGCAAATTCTTATAAAACTTCCTTTCTGGGGCCCTCCGTGGTGGCACAGCGGGTTAAAGTACAGCACTAAGAAGTTAGTCACTTCAGCATGAGTTCCATCCCACCTGCCTAGGAAGTGATCCACATGGCGAGCCAGACCTCTCCTGACCTGCCCGCTGCTCCCCTCAGCAGTGTACTTCGTCGATCTGCTTGTTCTGCTCCCCACTTTGTCTCTGGTAAGCCTCACCAACCCACAGCTCTGGCCTGTACCCCAGTTCTGTATGAATAAATAAATAAATCTTTAAAAAAAAAACACTTTTCTGATCACACCTAAAATTGATTTAATTCAGGATTTAGTCATATAGAACTAGGAATAATGTAATAAGTGCACAAAATGGCAATAATGTGATCTGCCTCAAGCACAACAAGAATAAGTCTTTTTGGAGGGAATTTAGCTTAACATCACTCTTCTCCAATGGTCCCAGTCCTCTAAATAAAAACACTTCAGCACAGTACTTAATTACCTCTAACATCCTTTTTCCCTAATATAAAAATCACTCTCTGCTTTCTGAGTCTGTCAAAATAACATATCATAAAAGTTACATTAACACAGAGACTTAAAGCATATGCAAACTTTTAAAATTTAAGTTTATCTAGGTATTCAATGATCTCTCAAAATATACAAAACTTTATTCTGATACTGGTGTACAAATGATGTACAAATATATCATGTGTCTTTTGATCAATTTATCATTTTCCTGCCTTTGTCTTGCCACAGACTATCTGCACTTAACATACTCACCTAATACTATAAATATTTAAGACACTATCTTTTTTTTTTTTTTAAAGATTTTTTTATTTGTGCATACAGAACTGGGGTACAGGCCAGAGGCTCAGGGGCGTTGAGAGGCCTCACCAGAGACAGAGTGGGGAGCAGAACAGGCAGATCGACGAAGTACACTGCTGAGGGGAGCAGCGGGTGGGTCAGGAGAGGTCTGCCACACCATGTGGTCATCTCCCGAGCAGGTGGGAATCGAACTCATGCAGAAGCAGCTTTAGATGCTCAGGGCTGTGCTTTAACCCACTGTGCCACCAGGGAGGGCCAGACACTGTATCTTTTTTTTTGTATTAAAGTCTTTAGAGAATAATTTTAGGATTTCATGGTTTCTACAACACATAGTACTGGCTCAATCACCTGAAATAACTATTTAAGGATAAAGAGCTACATTTAGCAACAGGAGTGATGTGAAAGAATTAATGGAATAGTTTACATTAACCAGAGAGGCCCTCACTACTTTTGTGCCCTACGTTTCAGCTCTGAGAGACATGTAGAACACTGGACTGCAGAAGTCTATACTGTTAAGCGTAAACTCTGCATGACTGTATTTTAATCTCAATGATAACTCAGATCTCCAGTTAATCTATCCACATCAAGAAACTCTCAAATGCAATTTAGAGTGGACTTCTGACTAAGCAGTTTCCTCATACCACAGTGACAAACAGTACACTTTTCATTACAAACATCAACTTCTCAGTTGTTTGTGAATAGAACTTGATTTTCATGCTGTATTCATTAGTATCTTAGAGCCAGTTCTGATCAGTCCATTCACATGGGTAATATACTCTCATGGGTACCTCAAAATGCACTCAACCACACTTCATTTTTTGCTTTTCTCCACCTAGGGCTAAACCATAGAAAAACTTATAGTACTAAAAATTATTTCCTTAGAACTTTTGAAAGACTTTCAACAGAGGTATTTTTAACACTGCAAAACTGTAACACTAGGATGTCCAAAGCATTTTCTTTGTTAAAGGTTTTACACTTCTTTATTAGGACTTCCTATCACACCTCTGAATACCTACCATTTGCTGTTCTTTTTGCTCCAAATTATATCACTTTTCATCATTAAAATAACAGAAGTTAAGGAGTTCCATGAAAATTTCCCACAAAGCCTGTGTACCTTATTCCAATAATTGCCTAATTCCTTTTTCTTCATGAATACTTATCAAGTTCCATGAATCTGAGTATATTTATTTCATTGTGTATTTAAATCTGGCTATACCATCATCACCTCTGGATTATAATAATCTCTCTGCAAGTTTTCCTTACAGTTTTCAAAATTGGCAAGATAATGTGAATAACTTTTCATATACACATATGAATTTAATATGCATACAAATCATCTGGGACTCCCATTAAAATGAAAATTCTTATTTATGAAATGCAAATCTTAAAAATGAAACATTGTACTGAAAAACCAAGGATAGAATACATACTGTAACAAATGAATCTAACTTTATTACAAATTTATGGTCTAACTACAATGAAGGGTTTGGAGGAAAAGATACTAACTTAAATAACCATTTAAAGCAGTATTTTGGGCTCTCCCTGGTGGCGCAGCGGGTTAAAGCACAGCACTGAGAAACTGAAGACACTGCAGCATGAGTTTGATCCCCACCCGCCCCCAGAGGTGATCCACATGGTGCGGAAGACTTCTCCTGGCCCGCCTGCTGCTCCCCTCAGCAGTGTACTTCCATCAGTCTGCCTGTTCTGCTCCCACTCCTCTGTCTCTGGTGAATCCTCTCACCACCCCTGCACTTCTGGCCTGTATCCCAGCTCTGTATGGATAAATAAATAAATCTTAAAAAAAAAAACAAAACGGTATTTTGACTAGAAACTAAGGTAAAATATAACGAATGGTACATAAACAGAAAGTATATTCTAGTTGGTAAATCTGTTTCTAATGGGAAGTACAGTTAGTTAAAAAAGAGTAAGAGGCCCTCCCTGGTGGCGCAGCGGGTTAAAGCACTGCACTAAGAAGCTAAAGCCACTTCTGCATGAGTTTGATTCCCACCTGCCCCGGAGGTGACCACATGGTGCAGCAGACCTCTCCTGACCCGCCCGCTGCTCCCCTCAGCAGTGTACTTCGTCGATCTGCCTGTTCTGCTCCCCCCTCTGTCTCTGGTGAATCCTCCCACCCTCCGCATCTCTGGCCTGTACCCCAGTTCTGTACAAATAAATAAATAAATCTTTAAAAAAAAAAAAAGAGTAAGAAAAAAAGGTTAGAATGAGTCGTGTACAGACTTCAAGTTGAAGACTTGAATATAAACTCATGCTTACCTTAATACACATACAGATAGATGAGCAGAAAACAACTACAGGTATAGAAATACACATGATTTAGCATGTCATATGTTACTTAGCTCTATCTACTCGTTCTACTGAGGGTCTAGATGCAGCGATAGCTGAGTAGCAATAAGCCTGGTTTCTAACTACCCTTTTCTCCAGCAAACAGAACCAGGGTTCTCTGAAGAAAACAGCTGCTTTTAGGGAAAAAGGATAGATGTGTGTAAAAAGACACAGAATTCAACTTGAAAAAGAGACCCCAATTGGTAAGGAAGAAACACTGGGCCAACAAAAGAAATAACTCAGTGGATTACATCTCAGAATATAAACTTAAGGCCCTCCCTGGTGGTGCAGTGGGTTAGAGCACAGCACTGAGAGGCTGAGGCCACTTCCGCATGGGTTTGATTCCCGCCTGCCCGGGAGGTGACCACATGGTGTGGCAGACCTCTCCAGGCCCGCCCACTGCTCCCCTCAGGGGTGTGCTTCGTGGATTTGCCTGTTCTGCTCCCCTCTCTGGTGAATCCTCTCACCCTCCACACCTCTGGCCTGTACCCCAGTTTTAAAAATTTATTTTTAAATAAATCTTTAAAAATAAAATAAAATAATATATAAACTTCAGTAAACATAAATACATGCTTAAGGAACAAATAAGGGAGAAATAAGTTCTTTATAAAGTTATTTAGTATATGTGTATATATATACATATACACACTCTCAGGAAGAGATAGGACTTAATTTCCAGTTCAACTCCTATTCCCTTGGAGTAAAAGTTAGACATAGAAACTTGTTTCCAATACAATATTTAGTCTTGAATGGGAAAAAGTGACTTTATAGTGGAGAATCATAGCAAAATACTATTACAGCCAAGTGATGAAAGGTAACATTAGGAATGTCATGTGGATATGACAGGATTAGAAGAGAACTGCACCTCTGATAATCTTCATAAAAACTGCTAACCCCATTTGATCCTAACAATATCCAAACAAATTCAAATTGGAGGACATTCTACAGGATACCTGGCCAGTACTTCAAGACTACTATGGAAAACAAGGAAGAATTAGAAACTCGACAGTCCAGACAACACTTGAATGCAACATGGTACCCTGGCCTGAATCCTGGGACAGAAAGACATTAAAGGAAAAACATACAGAATTCAAATAAAAATTATTTTGATTGTTCCCAAAATACTATTTTTTAAAAATGCCTATAAGCCTTGTTTCCCCTTCTGTGAATCATAATACAGTGTACATCACAAGAGTTTTAGGAGAATAACTGTGAAAACTTATTAAATGTACTGTGAACTGTGTTCCATGGCTGGGTCAATCAGAGTAATAATTCAGGAACTACTCATTGCCATTATTATTACTTCTAGAGAAATGAATTTTGCCCAGACTTTTGCTGATAGGAACCAAGATATCATTATTTTTTTTTTGGGGGGGGGGGATCCCAGACAATCAAAAGCACATGTAACAACATCAAAATAAAAACCAAAACACCTGATAAGGTACTTAATTGATTACAAAACACCTGATAAGGTACTTAATTGATTACAAACACCTGATAAGGTACTTAATTGATTAATTGATCATGTATATATGTACAAATTTAACACCACTATGAACCACTTGGGAATGGTATTAAAATGAAAACTTTGATTCAGTTGGTGGGGTGAATTGGAAGACAACATTCCTTGGAATTCCTAGGTGATGCCACTGCTGCAGATTCAAAGACCAGAACTGCGACTTTTCTACTTCTTTGTTTTTAAACTTTTCCATGTAAAAAAGCATTATTCACCTACTAAGCACAGAGAAATGCTCTTATATTTAAACATACAATTGTACAGATATAATCCACCTGCCTCAAAACTACTTAAGCAATTTAAAAAAGGGATAGTTTCCCCACACATGCCTATATATGTAACAGTAATGTCCTTGACTACATCAAACTAAAAAGCAAGAGACAATATCCAAGTACATCAAAAGAGACAATGAGATGAAGAGACACCTTACAGATTGGGAGAAAAATATACGCACTCATACAACTGACAATGATCTAAGTTACAAAGAGCTTACACAACTCAAGAAAAAGAGAGAATCCAATGAAAATGTGGGCAGAAGAGCTAAAAAGAAACTTCTTCAAAGACAAAATGCAGATGTCCAACAGGCACGTGTAAAAATGTTCAGTATCACTTAAAATCAGGGAAATATAAATCAAAACCACAAAGAGCTATCACCTCACACCAGTAAGAATGGCCCACATTAAAAACAACTAGCAATAATAAATGCTGGCAAGGATGTAGAGAAAAGGAAAACCTTTTTACTTCTGGTGGGAATGTAACTGGTCCAACCACTATGGAAAGCTGTGTGGAGGATCCTCAAATTACCAAAAATGACCCAGCAATTCCACACCTAGGAATCTACCCAAAGGACACAGAAATATTAATTTAAAAGGAAATCTGCCCTCCTATGTTTATTACAGCACTATTTACAATACCGAAGCTATGGAAACAACCTAAACACCCAAAAACAGATGGCTATTCTTCAAGATGTGATATAGGGCCTCCCTGTTGGCACAAAAGGTTAAGCCTCAAGACTATGAAGCTATCCAAAGCCAGTGCAGTCTGAGTATGATCCATGACCAGGGGGGCTATCCACATGGCACCTCAGATCTCTGCTGTCTCGCCTGCTGCTCCCCTCAACAGAACATTTCAGTAGAACTTTGCCTTTTCTGCTCCCCAGTGTATGGTGAATCCTCTCACCCCCCTACCACCTCTGGCTATACCTCAGTTCTTGTATCTTATGCATAAAGAACTGGGGTACAGGCCAGAGAGGCAGGGGTGGTGAGGATTCACCAGAGACAGAGTGGGGAGCAGAACAGAACGATCAATGCAGTACACTGCTAAGGAGAACAGCGGGTGGGTTAGGAGAAGTCTACCATGTCATGTGGGTCACCTCCCCAGCTTGGAATAGAACTAATATTGCAGGGGCTTCAGAAAGCTTCACAGTGATGTGCTTCAACCCACTGTGCCACCAGGAAGGGTCCAATAAATAAAAAAAAGATATGGTATATATACACAATGTAATACTACTCAACAATCAAGAAAGAAAAATATGCCATCTGCACCAACATGGATAGAGCTGGAAGGAGTGATACTCACTGAAATAAGTCAGAAGGAAAAAGAAAAATAGCAGATGGCTTCAGTTATAGAAGGAATATCAAACAAGAGGTCAGGGAAAAAAAGAAAAATTTGCAGACAATCTCTCTAGAGTTAGAGATCAAAAAAGTGGGGGAAGAATACAAAAAGAGACTATGGTGACAGTTCATGGGTGATTTGTGGGTGGAATTTTATGGGGACTACACCTGAGGGGATAAAAATCAAACATCATACAAAAATGAACAATGTGAAAATAAAAAGTAATGCCCTTCAAATTTAAGTCATATACAATTTTCTTACCCTTACACATTAAAATCCAAATACAGTAATCTAGACAATACTAAAACTACATGGAAATTTTAATTTGGTAAGTTCTAGTTGGAGAGAGTAACCTATTACAAAAGTTCCTGCTTAACAATTTATTGAGTTTCCAAAGCAAAAGGAATTGGCATAATCATTAGATTCAGTAAGCATGTACAGGAGATCTGAGAAATGAAAAATGTATATAAAAGACAAGGAAAGCATATACTGAACTGAGAAACAACAATAGATGTAAGAGTTATACTTTCTGCAATTAGTGGCCATATACAAAACTGAAGGCAACTTCCTTCATTCAGTGATATCCAGCCGTTTCTGCTCTGTGATTTCATATTCTTGTACCCCTTTAAAATACTTCACAGCACAAACTTCTAAAACTTAAAAAAAATGCACTTCTTCTAAAACTCTGAGATAATGTAAAGTAGTTCAGTAAGCACTGTGGTAACTAACATTGCCTTTAAAAACTGTTCAAATTCATTTAGCAAAACAGACTTTGATAGTAAGAAATCTTTCTGGTAATAGTATGGATAGTTTAATTGCAATGTTTAAAAAAAAGGCATCTATAATAATAAGCAAAAGGACACTAACAGAAAAATGGTGAAAATGTGGCCTGTGTTCAATTTAAAGACTCCCAAATTTCTAAAAAGAGGTTTTCATTTAGAACGTGTCCATTGATCTCACTTCCTGTTGACTGCCTACCACCACTACTTCCCTTAAAAATCAAAAGATGAGTTGGGGCCCTCCCTGGTGGCGCAGCGGGTTAAAGCACAGCACTAAGAAGCTAAAGCCACTTCTGCATGAGTTCAATTCCTGCCTGCCCCGGAGGTGACCACATGGCGTGGCAGACCTCTCCTGACCCGCCCGCTGCTCCCCTCAGCAGTGTATTTCTTTGATCTGCCTGTTCTGCTCCCCACTCTGTCTCTGGTGAAGCCTCTCGCCACCCCTGAGCCTCTGGCCTGTACCCCAGTTCTGTATGCACAAATAAATAAAATCCTTTAAAAAAAAAAAAAATCAAAAGATGAGATCCATGAATTCTCAAAGCATAAACATGAAGCCAATGAAATTTATATGTAAGAACTCCTTAAGTAAATATAGCATATACAAGTATGTATTAAGACATATTAATACAGCAAGTCAATCATTGTTAATACTATAAAAAGCACAGTAAGTATTCTAAGAATTATGTCAACAAAGCTCAGTTGTCAGCTATAGATAAATTATAAATGGTTGACTATTATAGCTTATCAACAATTTTTTCCACTTATTATTTGTGCTAACTTATGAATTTTTCAAAAACACAGCACAGGGAAATTAATTAAAGCGATTTAAGTAAAATCTGAAATATACATAATAGATTACTAAAAATTATATAAACATATTTTTTGAGTATTAAGCAAATGTCAATTATCTAAAAATTAGCAACATGTAACTATGTATTATTGACTTTACCCATAAATCCACTTGTGCAATAAATCGTTTTAAATTAAAATAAAAAAGATCTAATCAGGATTGAAAGAGTTGCTTGCAAATTATCAACACACATAAACAGCATTAAAATCTTCCAACAGCATCTTTACAAAGTTTAACTTCAGTTAGATAATAAACTTTATGCTGAGCTGAAACTGTTGTACAGGTGCATCCTGACCTACATTTCTTGGTAAACAGAGTTTCAAATTGTCAGTTACAGGACAGTGTAAGAGACATTTTCCTGTGTATTATTTTGTCCTTTCAGTCAATGGCTATAGAGAACTTTCCACATGGAAAGCATTAAAAACAAAAAAGGTATTTTTATTAGAAATCTAATTATAACAACCAAAAATGCCAATTGATTTTTTGCTGAATACTATTTCATAAATTTTCAAAAAGAAATAAAGTCTGCAGCAAAAATGTATTTTACAAACCTGATACAAATAAAATTTAACTTACAACTCTCTACAATGTACATTAATTTTAAAAGCAAAGCGTAATTTCTCCTTTCATCACTCTATACTAATATTTGGCTATGGTTTATTTCTTACAAGAAAATCCCTACCTACATCTGTAAGTTTATTGTGTCACTCTTTTAAGTGCTTTATTTTCTAACCAATAATTTTTCTGAAACCCCTCTAATGGCCAAAACTTGCCTGCTTTTTGTCCATTGTATTTCTCCATCACTGTAATGTCTGAGTTATATAGTATACTATGTTACATCAAACATGATAATAAGTAAATACTGATTGCTCATTATTTCAGGATCTATTTTTAGCTTTCATGCAGGTTCTCACTTGATTTTTTCCTTCAAATAAAACATAGTAATCCACATCTTTAAGTGTTAAAAACCAGAGCCTCAAAGGTTAAATAATTTCCCCAAACTTAACAGCTAGTAAGAAGTGCAGCTGGGGTTAGTTATATGTAGTAGACCAACTATAACGTATATTTCTGCTCTCTCTATATATATATAGGTGTATAAAACTACATGGATTGTATTGTTACTACATGGATTGTATTATTGTATTGCAGAAAACAAATTTAAGGGCTCCAAAGAATTTAAAGAATCTTTGTATCTGAAGAGATTTCTTATGTTAAAATAGTAATAGATAGGTTAATCCTGTTGTCTATATCCTCTTCACAAAGAACTTTTACTGGCCCAAGTAAGAACTCATTCATAAATAATTAAAAAATCGATTTGAAAAAAGCAACAGGGAAAAAGGAATGCAGCAGTATTTTAATAATGCCTAATCAGCACTACCCAAAAAGAACTTTTTACAGCTAAAGAAATATCTTCTATATGGCTGTGTAGTCACCTGCCACAGGTTACTACTGAGCATCTAAAATGTATTTAATACATAAAGGAGTAACTGAATTTTGAGTGCCTTGTAATTTTAGCTTAAATAGCACAAATGGCTGGAGGCTAATATATTGGACATTATAGGTATAGAAGCCAAAAATGCGTAAAAAAAAAAAGTGGCTAAGAAAACTTGTATTGCCTTTATTTGGAGTACAATGACAGTCAAATTGATTTTAAATGTCTTTTTTTTTTTCCTTCTTCAGTTATTAGCCCAAACAATATAAAGTTCCAAACAGATTTAAGCTAAAATTTCTACATTTAAATTCTTTGTGCATGTCAATGGCAAAATAATTAAAACTTGCATCATCAACGAAGCTTCATATATCTGAAAACTTTTCACTGTCTGGAGAGCTAAGAGGAAGACTCTGATAAACTCTGTCACCTACCAGGAAAACTTAAAAAAAAAAAAAAAAAAGAATCAAGTTCTCAATTCTACTCATAATTTAAGTGATTGAATAAAGTGCTTACCTTGATTCTCCACTGCTGTTTTTAACACTTTCTTCATCACTGTGTCCATTCATTGTAAATATCAAGAAGTTTTAAAAGAAAAATATAAATGTTCCCAGTTTAAAAGATGAATATAAATACTGACTCCTCCTTAAATATCAAAAATTCAGATGAATTTTCTTCTGCCTTCACAGTTCCCTGGGACCCTTTGATTAACCTAAAGAAAATATAGTAAGTAAGTAAGAAATTTTCCTGCAGAGAAAAAGACAAGTTTTAGAATTTACCAATCTAACACGGCTAGTTAGATTGTAGATGCTAAGGGGCTTATTAGACTTTTATTTGAAATACCAGGGTATTAACTACATTCCTGACAACTTACTGAAATTTAACATACTATTGCTTATTTTTGACAGAAGAAATGAAAATATTCGTGGCGTTTATTATCTAAAGATAAAACTTTTAGAAGCTAGCTGCAACTGTGTAGCAATATAGATGTTATAAACAAAAACTAGAGCACAAGGGTATAATGTAACATGTACATATATACCAAAGAAACAAATGGAGTCTTAATAGATTCTAGGTGAAACAAACGAAGTAAGGGGAAAGAATACCTTTTATCAAGCTCTAATTCCTAACTTCCTACCAGGAACGTCATTACTTCAGTGAGGGAAAGTTTGAAAATGTTCACACGAGATGAATAGGAAAATAAAAGGTTTCATATATAATCTTAGCAAAAAACGGTACAGGCCAAAATAAACGTTCTTTCACAGGTAAACTAACAGAGAGGTGATGAAATTAAATAACATTTAGTTTGAAGTTGAAGAGATTCCATTTCTTTAATGGTAATAGAATATAGACTATTTTTTTTTCAAGTAAGGGTTCGGGGCAAAAACCAAAGACCAAGACAAAACATTTCCACCTTTCAAGATTTCAGCACAACACTGGAGTCACCTACAAGCCATCCACGAATAAACAAAGGAGATCTCTGGCAGGGGAGGGAGAGGAAGAAGCGGGGGGAAGGAGACGTCAGATCCTTCCCCAGCCAGAAAGTACCGAGACAGCAGACTGAAAGCAGTGCTGTCCTCCGGCATCAGCAAGAGAATTCACTCCTACTATTATTTCCATTCCACAAAGGGGGGAAACAGGCTGCCAACTCAATCATAGCAAACCAAACGCTGCACCTGAAAAGGGATTTTAATCTTCAAAGACTACATACAGTCCAACACTTTTCACAAGAAAAGTAATTGTTGTACACAATATTTATTCCTAATGTTAAATATTAATTCCAACTAGTCAAAGAGCTTTATTATTTAACAAGTACTTAAAATCTAGGCACGCTAACAAACTGCCGGTTTCCTGAACGTCTCTCTTCCTTGAAAGTTCATTCCTCTTTTCGTTCCGTCTTTTTCACCTTCCTTTGCCTCTCAAAATGGCTTTCTCTGTACATCTGAACTTCCTTTTTACCCCTCAAATTCCCTCTCCGAGTTAGGGTCTTCATTCTGAGATCTTGTTCACAACGGTAAACTCCAAGAGCACACATCTCTCCGTCCTGCCTTTTACGCGTCTTAACAATGACTCTTCCCTAAGTCATCAATTTCCACGAGCCTTCTATCAGCCACGGCCAGTTTTTTAACAGTTGCTTTGCTCCTGCTAAGTTTTCGAAGCGGTACTCGAAAGGAGGTTGGAAACCTTCCTCCTCCCTCATCAGTTCATCGCAGCTTTGCTCCAATCAGCCTCCTACTTGGACGCAACACCAACCCCCCTTACTCCCCGTCTCTTCCAGGGCCTCCATCCCGGTCCAGAAGTCTCTCTTCCCGCCTCAAACTTCCCGCAGACCCGCCCCGCGCCCTCCCGGGCTCGCCGGGCCACCGCCCCCTCCCCCTCCCCACGTGCTGGAAGCCCGAATCGCGGCGGGACCAACGCACCCGCCAAGAGCCCGCCACCGGCTCCTCGGAGCTCTACTCCCGCGGCCCCGCCGGGCCCACGCCTAGGAGGCCCGAGCTCGGCCGCGCAGCTGCCAACCCGTCCGGCGCGAGGATGCGCTCCGGGGCCGGAGGCCTGCACTCACCACTCACAC
>NW_004567108.1:20688440-20741498 GCF_000260355.1 Condylura cristata | reverse complement strand
CGCTCCCGCTCCCGCCGCTTATCGGCTCCCGGGAGCCGCCATGACGCGGAAAGAGCGAGCGCAACCGTCTCAGTCGTAGCCGCCGCCGCCGCCGCCGCTGCCACCGAGGTCGCAGTCGCCTCCGCCTCCCGCGCGACGTAAGCTCCTCTGCTCACTCCCCTTCCCCACTGAGCGCGAGGCGGGCGGGCTGGCGAGCGGGTGCGCGCACGCCGTACCCCTCTCGCAGGCTCGCGGGCGGGAGGAGGGGCTACGTTTTGGAGCCTTGGGGCGTAAGAAGAAAGCGATTGGTGCTAAGTCGGGGCGGAGAGCAAGTGTGCGCGCGCGCGCACTGCTGGGAGCGCGTACGTCGGCCGCGCGGAGGCCGCCGGACTCTGGCCACTGTAGTGGCCTGCAGTTCCTAGCTCGCGCGCCCTCCCTTAGCGGCCCAGAGTTGAATTCCGGGAAGTGGGAGCTGCAGGCTCGCTCTGTGCGGGTATGGATCCTGCTGTCACTCGGGACGGTTGCACAGGAACTTCACGGCGGAGAAACTAAGGAATCGGGGAAAGGGGTGGAGTGGGGGTTGGGTAGATGCGGAAGACCGAAGGGAATTGGGAACCGGTGGGGCTTGGTCGTGAGTGCGGTCGGGTCTCCCGGGCCTTTCCCCGCGGGCCTCTCGGATCCCGGGCCGTGTCTGAGTGCCTGGGAGGGGAGCGGGCTGCTGCGTCACACCGGGCAGCCTGGGAACCCAACTGTTGGGCAACTGTGGCACCTCCCGCCGCCTCGTACGCCTAGGCGACCTGCAGCTGAGGCTCCCCGGGCCGGAGGTCCGGTACTGGCGGGGCTCCCGAGAAGAAGGGTGAAAGTAGAGACCAAGCTGTCGACTTCCTGTGACGTTTGTTCACTTTGTGTAGCCGGTTCCCCGTGCAGAAAACAACTTTTACAACCATTCGAAGTCCCTCCCTGGAGGGCGGGGTGAGGGCGCGGTGTGGATCGCAACAAATAAGTCACTCCAGGAACGTTAGTAACTGTCTCAATTTAACATGCTGCAATTTAGTTGACGGTTTCTTTCATAACTGTAACTGCAGGCCTCGGCTACAACTTTTTAGAGGTGTCTTCAGGAAACACTGTCTTCTCCAGCGTCAGGTTGTCCCGCTGCACTCTTTCAAAAAGCTTTTTTTTTAAAGTCAGTTCTTTTGCACTTTTTGGACTTTTGCACTTTTTTTTCCCCTCCGGTCCATAGATGAGTGTTCATTCGAAGTTCATTTTAAGGCTTTTCTGATCCCATTCTTAATTATTTGGGTAAAGTCCCACTGCCAAGTCAAATGAGTTATGGTGACTTTTCAAAATAATCCTTTTCGCGCGTGGGAAGAAATTCAAGTTTTAGTCCACCATTATGTATTCACTCTACAAAAGGGTAGAAGATAAAGGTATACATTGTCTACTCTTTGTTAGGTTTGTGATCTATAAGTAATAAAACAAGATAGAATCCTGTCTTAGTTTGCAAAACAATTTGTACTCAGCCTTTTTTTTTTCTTTTCCCATTGTTATAATGGTACGTTGTGAGAAATAACAGTATCATACAAACTTCATCCCTCAGCTGCCTAAAAATAGGGAACTAAGCTTATTTTTAATAATATGCTTTTAAAATATAGTAGAGGAGTCTTAATGACAGGAACTTACTGTACCTCTAATTCCATTTTTGGAATTCTAAAGTGGTAATTAAAAAATAAAAGCCCTAGAAAAACAGTAACCACGGCAGATAAAGAATTTTCTTATCAGAAATATGATTAGATAATAAAGTCCTCAATTATAGCTGCAGTGTGTTTTCCCACTGTCTTATTAAAATGAAGTACTGTTTGCAATTAATCTATTTTGTGTTTTCTAGAAGCATGTATCAAACCTTTATAAACTACTGCCTTGCTGTTGTATGAACTCTACCTTTTTTAATCAGAAAAAAAAACCCTTGCTCAAGTTTGTAATAAAATCGTGAACCTCAAAGATTAGTACTTTTGTTACAATCATAATGTATTTTGAGCACCCCAAATTTTAGAATAACTGAAAATGTCAAGAAAGACAAATGAAAATTGAAATAATCTTGTCAATTTGATTCATAAGAAGTCAGTTGAAAATAGCACAAACTTATTTTGATCTTGTTGTCTGTCTCAATTTCATTTTGTTTGAATAAGCTTTTTATATTTTTCCCTGCTGGGACTGAAAACAGTCTACTAACAGTTAATAATCTCAATATATAACTTGCAAAATTCCTTGAAAATTAATATCAACCCAGAGAGTTTTATTACTATATAATTTCTCTAATGGGAAAGTTCATATTCTTTGAAAAGTATTTTACTTTTACAAAATCTCAGACAGCCCTTTGTCCTTAGTGCTGAGATCCTCTAGTGGGTCTCCTTAGCTGAAGACAGATTGAAAATAATTTTTCATAACTGAGATATAAGACAAAAACAGTTTTTGATTTTCTGTTGTGGATAACAATATAGATTCCATAATTTTGCCCTTGCTGCTTAGGATTTGCTTATGAGAAGCTGCTAAAACAATCAAGACAGTATAAAATATCTTAGAACCTCAACCTATCACATCATGCCCCAGGTCCTTGCCAAACAGACAAAGAGCTTTTTAAGTATACTAAAATTCACAAAGTCCTATATTAATAGAGCCTATGAAATCTAAAATACCTTCTAGTGAAAACTTCCTGTATGTTATCTATTCATAAAAACTATAAGAGAGGAACTGCAATGTTGGGCAGGACTCAGTTATCTAGGAATATTTTTTCTGAACTACACATGCCTAGCTCTGTTTCTCCCTATTTTTGATACACAGAAATTCTAGGCTCTGTTTTCATCCCACCAACAGCTCATCAACCTTTTCTGATAAAAATTCCTAAGTGACAGAAATTTTAAATGAGAAGTTCTTAGAAATGGTACAAAGAGAACTTTATAAAATCTAATAAGCTTGGAAACAGATACAAAGATTATACTTAGTATATAGTAGTATACAGGTAAAAAAAAATTGCATAAGTGAAACTCCTGAAAATATATTGGTTTATTGATTTTATATCCTTCCTTTTCCTTAAATCCTAATTTACTGTCCATTTTACCTTATATGTTGTCACCAGCTTTTCTTCTGAATTTCCACTACTTTAGGCTCTAATTTTTCTACATCTTACCAGCTTAGCCTGTAGTCTCCCTTCAGTCTTAAAATTGAATGATATCACTCACTGCTTTAAATGCATGTATTTGAATGTACCACATATTTGCATACACATTTTAATCAGTCTTCACAATCTAATCCAACACTGCCTCCTATCATTCCTAGCAGATACTTCACACTGTAGTTACACATGTCTTCACAACATTGGAAAGGTATCTCATAAATGGATCTTATCTTGTGAGTCAGTCTGTTATAGTATTAAGTAAATCTTCAAGAACTAATGGGTGAGTAGAAACAATTGCATTGTCAGGTTGTCCTTGTCCCTTCCAGGGCAGCAAATTCTGGATTCGTACATGTAGCATGACAATGTATTATAATAAATCACATTTCCATACTAGATGGTGAGATCCAGTGCAGAGTATATACCCCCTGTGCATTTTATTGACATGCAATAATTGCATACCAGACATACTGTTGTGTGGGAGAAAAGGAACTATAATAGAGCACAAATGAACAATTGAGAGTTAAAGTCTGGTGCAGGAAGCAATCATAACAAAATACAATTAAAATATGAAAAAGCAGCCCTCCCTGGTGGCACAGCGGGTTAAAGCACAGCACTAAGAAGCTAAAGCCACTTCAGCATGAGTTCGATCTGAGCCTGCCCCGAAGGTGACCACATGGCATGGCAGACCTCTCCTGACCCTCCCACTGCTCCCCTCTGCAGTGTACTTCATTGATCTACCTATTCTGCTCCCCCACTCTGTCTCTGGTGAATCCTCTCACTGGCCCTGCACCATTTTCCTATACCCCAGTTCTGTATGAATAAAGAAATCTTTTTAAAAATATATGAAAAAGCACACAATGTGGTAAAAATTAATAGTGGAGATCTCTGCTCAGAGAAGACTTCCCTAAGGAAGTGGCATGAAGAATTCATATGAAATAAGGAAAAGGGAAGTATAAACTTTCTTTCCCGGTAAAAACCAACATAGCCAAAATTTCTGGGGATAAAAATGACGTCAGTTTAGAACCTGGTTTGCCACTGGTGGGCTGTTTAAACTCAAATCCTGGTTGTGACAAGTCAGTTTTCACCCTAAAAGGGCTACATGAAGCACAGTATTGCTGAGGCAAACAGATGAGGAAAATGACACTGCATGGGGATCAAAAACCTGGTAAAGAAGTAGGTTCTTTTCTTTAACAATGGGAAACCTTGTGGAATTTTGAAGGGAGTGGTAATGATAGGATTTGCAAACTGAAAAATTTAGTTGTAAATTCCAAAAAAAAATATTAAAAGGGGGATCAAATAAAATACAGTATTAAGTAAATTAGGCTATGGTAGGTAAAAGATTAGTAAATGACTTGAGGGAACTAGATAGTATATGAAAATAGGAAGAGGACTTGGAAGGAATAGACTATTAGACTTTAATCAGTTGGATTCGGGGTTAGAAAGAAGAAAGCAATACATTTACACCTGCATGATGGTGACAGCTACTTGAGTGGTAATTTGAAGATGAGTAGGTGTGGAGATCATAAGTTTATCTTAGGACTTGCTGAGTTTTTGATAACAGAGCTATCTAAAAGACTTGAGTAAATGGAACTGAGAAGGGAATGAAAAAGGGTTAAGTGTGTACGGAAAAAATAAAGGAGTATAAATGAAATAGACTTGGAAGACAGTTTAGGAGTAAGCAGTGAAAACAATTTTGGGCCAGGTAGAAGATGAGTTGGCTAAGGAGTTGCAGGTGTCAAGGTGTTGTGTAAAGGAGGCCAAAGGCACATGCACATTCAGTAGTAAATGGTGCCCAGTGTGCTGAGTGCTTGCACAAAACAAGGCCTGAATAATATTCACTGGGCTTAATAATGTGTTAGTCCATCAGGTAGCGTAGGAAGAACTATTTTGTTGGCTTATTAGGCCCAGAAGCCAGGCTGAAATACAATAGTGATAAATGAAATGGAGTCAGTGCATCTAAATTTCTCTTTCACAGGATTTGACTTGGGGGGAAATACAAATTTATAGGGTTTGTTTGTTTTGTGGATTTTTATATTTTTAGGTGACTCAAGGTGTTTCAAAGACAACTTTTCAGAGAGGTTGACTATATTAGAAAAGTTTCAGCTATCAGAAAAAGGTTATATTTTAGTCTGCTTTGGGGGGAAATCTAATCAGAAATGGAACAGATGCCATTGTTAATAGGTATGTAGTTACATTGGAGAGTTCATGTGTCTTATACTACCCAAATATATGCCTCACACTTTACTAATGTTTGAAACATTTTGGTAGAAATCTATTTTAAAGGTTATATTTTTGGGAAGAGCAGTATGCTAATGAGGTAGTTTTCAACTGTGGCAAAATTTACAATTACCTGAGACACTTTACCGTAAGAGCAAAACACTTTACCATAAGAGAAAAGTGATTATCATAATAAACTGGTTATATTATTTTCTGCTTTTTAAAGAAACTTATAGTGCAACTAAAAGTCTTATTGAGAGTAGAGGTATAATTTCATTCCAGCCTCTTTGGAAAACTGAAAGGTAGTACTCATTATAGTTGAACTTATGCCCATCCTATAATTCATAATTTCACTCCTGAATATATAGTCAAGAGAAATGAATACAGGTGTCTATTCAAAGTATTATTAAAGAATCTTCATAGCAATTTAATTTCACTGTCACCTCAAAAGAACAAAGTGAATTGTTTTCATATATTGGAATACTATGCAGCAATAAAAAGGTAAACTGCTATACACAAGAACAGATCTCACAACATATCTATGAATGAAATAAACATGAATGGATTAGTTATATAATTCCATGCATATGGAATTTGAGAACAAAACTGATTAATGGATGATATATGTTATGATAGTAGTTACCTTTCTGGGCAGGATAACTTGAAAGGGGCATAGGGAACCTAATGAAATGATGGATTTGTTCTGTATCTTGATCTGGGTGGTAGTTATATGACTATGCATATGAAAAAGTCATCTAGCTGAACATTTAAATTTTGGGTTATATGAAAGTCCCTGATTTTTAAAAGTCCTCAATTTTAAAATTGTGGAGAAAGGTAATCCAGTTTTGATCTGCTTGAAATCATATTTCAAGTACTTAATTAAATCAGTATCAGCTACTTAATATGTTCTTAATAATATCAACAGCACTAATGAATTGTTTAATGAAAATAACATTTGGTCTTGAAATAAGCACTCATTTTAAACCTCAGCATCACTTGGAAAAGTTACATCAGGATTTTTTTGATACTTTTAAGGAACAGAAGATCTGTGAAGCAATATAAGTATATAAAGCCATTTTTTAAAAATAATTTAAAAGTTTTAGCCCTGATTCGTTAATCCCCCACAACTAAGAAATGTCCACGTGCATTCAGCAGTAGACCAGAGCAACATGAATGTTTTAGGTGACCTAACACCTCTGACTAGGATGAACAACTGGACCCTACCTGGATCAATCAGATTTTCTTAATTGGAGTTGAGAAATGGTTAAACTAGAGCTACCTTGTTTGATAGTAGCCATATGAATAATCAGCGTCATATTTGTAGAACAAGAATAATCTCAGATTACTTTCTACATCATTCAGTGTTCTAAGTGGTCCTGTGAGGTTAGTAGTAGTATACCTATTTTAGAAGTAAGAAAAGTGACAAGCTTAACTTAAGTGCGGAAGCAAAAATACAACTGAGGTGGTTTGGCTCCCAAGCCTACTTTTACAAAGCAGAGTTAATATGTCAGTTATGTGTGCTGCCTTAGTTCCTCATAGTTTTCTACTTCCTGATCTCATTCCCTTAAAAAGGTGAGGTCTGTTCCTTATCTTTGAATTATTTACCATAATTTATACTTGCAAGTTAATTTCATTTCTTTGCTTGAGCTGACATAAGTGAATTTCAGCCACTTGTAACTGGGAAAATCCTATCCCCATTTGATTATGAATGGGATTGCAAATACTAAGCCTTATAGAAACTACTGACTGAATCAAGGTGGAGTAACAGACTGCAGACTCCCACCCTCAGATGGAACTTGTTAGCTTGTGTTATGCAATAGTGACTCTTTTACCCAGACTTTCTCCAATAGTGTCTTAGAATTCAAATTATTCAGCCACTAAGGTAAGGCATTGGAGAATTTGGTAACCATATGTAAAAAAGATCAGGTGCAATACCACATGCAGAGTTTTGAAAAATATATTGGAAAAGATAGGTATGCTAAACAAGACTCCCAGATGAAAGTAGATTGGTGCAAATTCGGCAATTCCTGGAAACAAGTTAACGTGTTCTAAACACATAACCAAGAAAATACACATAAAACTCACTATATTATTGAACTGCAATTATTGCCACCTTGTTTCTAACACTGAGGTTTTTACACTGAATATCAAAAATTGAAATTTTAATAATAAGAATAGGGTTTTCAAGAGGGCAAGTGATACTAAGGGACTTCAACTCCTCAGCTTTCTCCAAAATATTTTCTGCAGTCCACTCCCTTCCATGTCTCACAAAAGTGTGATGATCGTTCACATTGTCTGTCAGTAGCCACTAGAATTGGAATGCACCATGTGTCTGAGTATATTACTAAATGGCAAACTGCAAGCTGCCATGCCACTTTTTCTCTTGTTTGCTTTGAGGCTAAAGCAGAGAACAATGAGGTGGACAGAGTCCCAGCTGTTGCTAAGAAACCCAAGTCCAGAGAATTGACAACTTAAGGAGAAATCTGACCCACTAACATCTTCGGCATTAGCTAAATATAAAACGGAATCTTGCTAAAAGAAAGTTGGCAGGCAGTGCTCCATTGTAGTTGCATACTATAAAACCCCCCAAATCTACAGCAGACTCTGACTGCAGGTAGTCTAGCTATTTAAGCTTTTCCTGCTCTCTTGTATAATAGAATCTACACAGCCAGCGCTGGGTTTCCTTGCCACAAATGAAACAAGGTAGTGTCCTTTCTCAAGAGTGGCTTTGAGAGATTTATAGAAGAGGATCCAAACTGGGATCCTGACTAGGAAGAACTTACTAGGAAGAAGGTTAATTATGACTTAAAACATTTCAGGAGCCTATTAACTACCCTATTCCTGCTGAATAAAACATATACTTTAGTTGCATTTATTCCACAGATTGTAGATTTAGTATTTCTTGAGTGTTCTTTATCTTTGAACTAGGTTTGTGAAAAACTTTTAACATGAACAAAGATTTTTCTAATTGAAATTTAACATTCTAGTTTAGGGACTAGGTAGAAGACACATGAGTAAGAAAATAAAATTACAAATTAGAATGAGTTCTATAAAGGAAAGATAGGCTAACTTCAGAAAAAAAATAAAAATATACTCTTTAGTGAACAGAATAGTAGGGTGGTCAGAAAAAGCTTCATTGAGTTGTAACTGGAATGATAAAATAGGTGGATCCTTTTGTAGGAAGAACCATGGAAAAACATGAAGGAGAACAAGTGCAAAGATCCTAAAGTAGAAAGCATTCTCTAATCATTAAGAACTGAAGACGGTGGATAACTCAAATATAGTAAGGGAAAAGTTGGAGTTACAGTAAAGAGAGTTAAGGAACCTTCTTTGGCCAAAAGTTTGGGGACTACTAATAGCATTTGGAGTTCAATTCCAAACAATAGAACATGTCATTCAAGTTTTTATACCAAAGAATAATAATGTTTTACTTTCTATAAGATTTTTCTAGCTGCATTGTAGGAAATGTATAGTAGTAGCAAGAGTAGAAGTGACGGTACACTCTTAACTCTCCTCTAGAAAGCTATCCAGTTTATCATGACTATTAGGACTAGAGAAGCTTTGAGGATGTCTGGGAGATGTAATTAAGATAAATTTGGGGTATAAAAGTAACAGCATATGGCAAGTGAGAATCTCATTCAGCATACATAGTATCTAAATTTGTTAGTAAATAGCAATATAAGCATGTTATTTGGAAATGTGGAGAGTGCAAAATGAAAACCTGAAATATTAAGAGTAGTTGGGAATGAAGAGGGGTGGGAGAAGTAACGGCTTTATTCACGAACATAAAATATCAATTCTGCACATACTATATTTTATGTTTATATGTAAATTCATTTATATATGTAGAACTTTTGCTTTAAGAAGGGTAGAGAGATATGGTGATAGGAGATGGCAAGGAAGGATTTGTGAATAGTAGAGAATACGAATGCATTTTGGTAGACTGGCAGGAATTATAAGGATAGAATGAAAAAATGATGATACATAGTAAGCAAATAGAATAACTAAAGAAACATAATATTGAAGAGGAAATATGTCAATAGATGTCAAGAGTTAAAATTTTCCCACAATAAGAGAAATGATACTCTCAATTCTAACAGAAAAGAAAACTGAGAAGGCGAATGAGTACAGATGCAGAGAGATTTGATTATTTGTTGGAATGAAAATGAAGTTTTCTTCATTTCTTATTGTACAATGAATTATTGAGTAGGATTATCAGCTGAAAATGAGTGGAGTGAAGAAGTTTGGGATGCAGGGGGAAAAGATGTCATTGTTAACCTTACAATGATAAAATGAACTTCCTAGGAAAGTACAGTAAGATTGCCATGTTGATTTGGACAATCATTGGTGGCCAGTAGTAGTGGATTTAAAGTGAAATCAGTCAGATAATTGTATTATTTATTAAATTGCTGTGGCCTTTGCACAGAGAACCAAATAGTTGAGTGTAAGCAGTTTTGCGATTACGAAGTTCAACAGAAAGAGAGGGGGCCAAGTTGATGGTGTGTGAGAAGAAGTGATTATAATTATAAACCATGACAGCCAACCTGGGATGAATGTGGGAGTAAATTATATGAACTGTGGTGGTCTCTAAGAGACTACCAATATAATGCCAAGCTAAAATGAATTGATGAATAGAACTGAATAATCTATTTAATATGTAAACTTCACAAATAAATCAGTTACCAGTGCTTATGTGGTCAGGGTTAGCTTAGGATGTGAAATGAAGTTATTATTCTTTGGAAGTGATGATATTAAAGTATTAAGTTTATTTTCCGGAATTGCATATAAGGAGCTTCAAGTGACCACTTTGGCCTTATAGCAAGTAAAAAAGTTAACAGGCTGAATAATCAGCAACTCATAAGAGAAGGGAGAACACAGGACACACATCTGCCCCTAAGACTGGAGGCAGTCACAGCTGACCTAAGCAAATACAAGCAGAAATAACTGTGGGGATACATCTAGGATGAGAAAATACGAACAATATGTAATTGAGAAATTACTGGAGAGTCAGTGTGGATGATTCTGAAACTCTTCAGATGACCCAGCTAAAAGGAGCCCCCACCATGTTGTGAGATATACTTCCAGGAACTGAACCAGATTCACACATGTTGGAGAATAAGCCTTGTGTTCCAGCAGGAGATAGGGAAAACAATCTTGAAATATGCCAGAATACCATCTTCTTCTAAAGCCTACTCCAGTGGAAAACTAGTTAATCAGAGCCTAACCTGCTAGGGTATTATCAAAGCTTACCACCAGCTTACCACCTACCATAAGAGATGGAAAAACCCAACTGCAGCTCTCCCCACGCACCCCACACTGCATAAAGAGAGAGAAAAAACCTGAGAAACGTGTGAAGTTCATAGTTCAGGCTGTGGAGGCACAGACTCACTAAAAGACTGTAGACTGTAACACCTCAAAATCCTACCAATCAATAAAAGAACCTTAGAAAACTTTCCTTTCCCCCAGCACATTACTAAGTCTATTTTCAGCAGTTCCTTTTGCCCATATGGTATGTACTGCTATCAAGATTATCAAAAGACAAAAGAGGAAAGAGGGAGGGGGGTGGAGGCAGGAAGAAAGACACAACTTGAAGAAAGAAAGCAAGTATCAGAATCAGACATGGCAGTCATTGGAGTTATCAGCTTGGAAATTTAAATCTGCTATAATTAATATGCTAAGGGTTGTAATGATAAAAATAGGCAGCCTACAAAAGTAGGTGGTCATTGTAATCAAAGCAGTGAAAATCCTGAGAAATGTTAGAGATAAAAAATACACTGACAGAAAAAAGAATTGAGTCTATGTTCTTGGATGCGTCATCTACGTATATTTTGAAAGTGACAGAGAATAACCTACAGTCTTGGAAAAACGAGACTATGATAGTAAGTCAGGACCTAATGTTGAAATCGCTACAGAGGAATGACCAAAAATAAGCTTCAAAGGAATTTATATCTTGGAGGCAAAGAGGACTCTGGCCCAGATTACCCAATATTCATAATACAGGAACAAAGAAAATTTTCACTCAGAAAGGATATAGTTGAATCATTTTTCATTTAAAACAGCCTAGACTCAATTAATACTAAGGATATTAAGACTTAAATTAGGAAGGAAATATTTTATTTGGCAGCTCTAAGTTGTATATTTGTGTACTAGGCCATTTGTTTCAGGATTATGAGTTATAGCAATCAACAGAAAACAAAATTCCTGCATTTTTCTGGAGTTGTCTTTCTGTGAGAAAAGCCAGAAAATAAACATGTTCATTTGGTAATGGTACATGCTATAAAGAAAAACCATTGAGAGGGGTAGGAGGTAATGAGAATAATATTTTAAGCTGCGTCACTTCTCTAATAAGGAAACCTCTCTAATAAGGTAATAGGGGAACCAACACCTGAAAAAGTCAAGAGGAGATTTAGAAATATTTGGCAGAGGCAGTGGGAGGACATTTCCTCAAGAAGGGATAAGGAAAGCAAGAAGCTTCAGCCCAAGAGTGTTTTTTTTTTTTTTTTTTGTATTTGTGGAATAGCAAGGAATCTGATGGTGACTTCAGTAGAGTGACCAGTCCTGTACAAATGTTTATTTTACACACACTAACTTTTGTATTATCACAAAAGTAAGAATACTGACCTGACTAATTGCTTCTCTAGCTCTTTTTCTCTCCAGTGCTTTTAAAGTATTCCATAGTACTTAGTTTCACAGCTACCTGAAATTTGAAGTAGCTGTGTACTCGATTTATCAGTTATTGTAAACATAAATGCTTATGTATTTTTAAATGTTAAAATTAATTTGAGTTTCTGTTTTCTTAATATTATTTGTTATTGTGTATTACCTGTTATTCCTTCAACTAGTCAATATTGCTTATAATTCAAAAAATGAGAGTAAAAATTCCTTAAAATTATCATTACATCTCTGTCGCTATAAAACCTTTAGAGGAGATGGAAAGTGAGCTTGCATGATTCAGCTGAAGTAATTTGTAAAGACAAATAGACATATTTAGAGGAATGGAAAAATAAATGCCAGTACTTTGACTAACTTCATATCTAATAGGTCTTTACAGTGAAATTAACATCTGCTTTCCAAAGATAATACATTAATAACACAGATTAGAAATTTCCAAAACTTTTCAAAGTTGCTTTTGAAAAACTTTGTTTCTCAAATAATACAGCCTAGTAGGTCTGCTACAAAGGCAGCCTTTCTAGAATAGTGTGGCAATAGTATTCTTCCTGTTTTTCATACTTGCATTTCTGCCCTATTCTCCCTTTCCTCCCACTCCCAAAATATTCTCAAAATAGAAGCCAGAAAAGGTCTTTAAGCACATAATATCATATTGCTCCACTGTTTAATGCCCTTTCAGAAAAAAATCCAACCTTCCTTCCATGGTCTTCCAAAAGCTGCATGATCTCATTCAGTCTAATTCTCCAAAGTCCCATCCCTGTTATTCTCCCCCTTACTCATATTGCTCCAGCCTTTTGGCCTCTTTTCTGTTGTCAAGACTGCCAAATTCTTTTCCACTTGCAGGCATTTGCTCCGGTGGTTTCTATGCCTGGAATTCTTCTCTCAGCTCTTCTCCTGCAGGCTATTCGTCATCCTCTAGGTCTCAGGCCAGATGTCCCTACCTCAGAGAGGCCTTCTCCACAACATTCTCTTCTGAGAATGTTCTTCAGTTACTTTTGCTAGTTACCATGTTTATTTTCTTCATAACAATGATCATGATTTACAGTGATCTTATTTTACTTGTCTTACTTGCCTATTGTCTTCTCCTCTAGTAGAAAGTAAGTTATCTGATAAACAGATAGGATGAAATATTGGAAGACTTAAAGATAGGTTAAAGTAAATTTTGTAGGATTCTTTTAAAGCAATTAAAAATTACTGGTAAAGCATAAAATTTCCATAGCCATATTTTCATTCCCATCATCACTATTACTGACATAAAGACATATGCTACTAGAATTCTCCTGGCATGGTAGGGGTAGAAGTGGTACATGTTGACTACTATTGTCGTTTCATGGAAGTTGGCATTGTGGCATTGGTGATCCCAAATCAGTTCATAAGAGCCATATTTCGCCCACCGCCTCCCCCTCCATTTCATATGAACCATTTAGTACAGCTTTAGAGGTCAGCCTGATTAATCTAAGTGATCAGTGTCATTTCATTATCCTTGCCACTCTAGTAACTTTAAAGATGATGGGCAGTTGTAAACCAATAAAGGCATGCATTTCATCGGCCATAGAGGATAGCTCACGACTGAATATATATAACCAAAGGAGAGCTATGAGAGGTTTGTTGAAGAATTCAGAAAAATATTTCTTATTCTAATTTGAAAGATCATAGGGGAAATCCCTTTTTTTCTCTAGAGGTTGGGTGTGTCACTGTTTGCCTCCACAAAAACAACCTTAGTGAGGAGACATCACTCAGAGGAGAGAAGAATTAAGGGAACTACAGAGAGATGGAACCAGAGTCCTGAGTGAAACTGACTATGAGGTTCAGCGTAAACACCAAGTTTACAGTTGTGGAAACAATGCACTTCTTCTTTCCTAAGCCAGGTGGGATTAGGGTTAATAGAATTTGACAATTGAAATCCTATTCTTAACAATAAGCCAAGAGATGGTACCTAAAATATGTAAATGAAGAAATAACTTAATATATTTTACTTAAAACAAAATGCACTTGCTGGAAGAAGAAATAGCTTCAAATAACTGAAATGTGTCTGTCTCTAGAAGGAACGGAGAGAGAGATGAGTGATGAGCCACAGGCTATTCTTGTTAACTGTTAACCTTCTAAAACTAGCTGATTTCCTAATTTTTAGATATTTTCAACAAGAACACAAACAAGTTTAGAATTTTAAATTGAATTAACTAAAAAAAAAAAAAACAACCTTCTTTAATAACTATTTTAATTCCGGCAGCCTAAAAATAAAAATACCGATTTTGTGGCCCTTTCTGGTGGCACAGCGGGTTGGAGCACAGCACTGAGAATCTAAAGCCTCTTTCTCATGAGTTCCATTCCCGCCTGCCCCGGAGGTGACCACATGGTGTGGCAGACCTCTCCTGACCCTCCCGCTGCTCCACTCAGCGGTGTACTTCGTCGATCTGCCTGTTCTGTTCCCCGCTCTGTCTCTGGTGAAGCCTCTCACCACCCCTGAGCCTCTGGCCTGTACCCCAGTTCTGTATGCACAATAAATAAATCTTTAAAAAAAAAATATCGGTTTTGTAAAATACCGGAGTAGGGAACATAAAGTAGATATAGAAGGAATGTCAGTGTTAGAAGGATCAGATATTTGAAGTTGTTTTGGTCTATTAAGTGCCTAATGACTGATATCTTAAAAAATATGCATTATGCTGCAAAAGTATTGACCAAACAGAAAAATACTGAATGCTTTTAAAGATACACTTCTTAAAGCAAAACAGACATTTTAGACTTAAAGTTATCATAGATGGTTGTGAGTGCTAAGAAAATTAGTTTTTCTTAACTTGATCCTGACAGCATGCTTTCTCTAAGTAATATTATGGCCTCCATTCTACTGCTAAAATAATTCCCTGTTTCTACTGGGGAGTGAAATTTCCTGAAGCAATTTTACTCCCCAGTAGATTTTCACAGTGCTTATGTTCATTCTGCATAAAATTCCAAATTGATGTTTGATACTTTTCTCCTCTATTACAAATCTACTTTGTATCTTTTCTCATGCACATTTCAAATGTGATCTGACATATTTTTAGTGGAGTGTTTCTGTATTCCACAACCATTTAACTTTATGCAGGATAAATAGTTGGAGATACGTTGAGTTGTTTTTTTTTGTTGTTTGTTTGTTTTTTTACTACACAATAATGCCTGTAAGACCAACTCTTCATTTGTTGGGTTGAGTAGAATTTGCTGCCAGGAAGAAGGGGTACATTTTGTAACTCACATTGTTTCTATATGGGATTAGTGGTGACCAGGCTTGGAGAGAGAAAAACAGCAATTGGAGAAAGTCATACACTGTATAATCAATTTCAACTGAGGTTTTAGAACACCAGCTAAATGTTAGGCACTGGGATCACAGAAATGAGGAAATCTGTGGCCTCTGAGGAATAGTCATCACATGTCTGTTTGTACGGGAGATGCCAGCATGTTTCTGTTTTCCATCATCCCATCAGATTAAGTGTCCCTTACACTCAAATGTGTCCCATTTGGGTAATAAAGTATGTAGTCACCTTAACAAAAAGGAAGAGTTCTCTCTAGACTGAGTGGCAAAGTCATGAGTAAGTGAAAAGCATGATCTAGGTTTGGCAGGCCAGGAGGGCTGGTGGGGAAATGCACAAGGTGGAAATATGACTCAAATGAGAGGGAGCATCTGAGGTGATGAGCCTTTTACTTTCCTTTTTAAGTTTTGATTTGCCTTGAAGATAGGACTGATAGTGGTTTGGGATAAGCAGCCAATAAGATTTGTTTAATGATGAAAAGAACTGAAGTGCATTTACCAACCATCACTACCATGACCTGTCCCCCAACACACACACAGGACTAGGGAAAATGAGAGGAGAATCTGTTCTTTCTGAGTGTAAGTACTCTCAGAGCTGAGCTCCACTTAATCTTAAACCACTGTAATTCCTTGAAATGCATAACTAACCTTCAGTTCTATCTGTAAAACACTCTGCTTCCTGAATCTCTAAATGCTTACAAGTGAGAAGCTTCTCTAGTACAATCGGCACTGTGCTTCTGTAAGTAGAATTGTATATTATAAGATACATCATGGTTGTTCTTAAACCTGTTAATGCTATTTGCACTCATTATTGTAATCATGTAATTGAAAAAAATTATGTAAACTGATAAAAAGGGCAAAAAGTTTCTATAGAAATTTCGTTGAGTACTTTTGAAAAACTGAGACAAATGGCTAAAAATATTAAGGTAAATGAGGCATAATTGAAACTACTACAAAGGAAAAAAGTATAAACATTGAGAAGTTTCTGTGCTTAGTTACTTTACCACACACTCTCTAGGACTTGGTTATCTCTACAAATCAACAGATTCTGGATCTGAAAATTATCACAGATTTAGGAACTGGGCAAGAAAGTATGACACTTTTTATTGCAGTGATGGACCTAGTCCTCTTATCCACTTTACTTCCTTTGCTTATATATTACATCTAAAGTATATAAATCCACAAATACACATGCATTAGTAGTTAGTACCCTTGCTTCTGGCCTACCTTTCCCCACTAAAAAGTCTGAATTCTGGCCCTCCCTGGTGGCGCAGCGGGTTAAAAGCACAGCACTGAGAATCTAAAGCCGCTTCTGCATGAGTTCGATTCCCACCTGCCCCGGAGGTGACCACATGGCGTAGCAGACCTCTCCTGACCCGCCCGCTGCTCCCCTCAGCAGTGTACTTCGTCGATCTGCCTGTTCTGTTCCCCACTCTGTCTCTGGTGAAGCCTCTCACCGCCCCTGAGCCTCTGGCCTGTACCCCAGTTCTGTATGCACAAATAAATAAATCTTTAAAAAAAAAAGTCTGAATTCTATAAACCACATCAACTTTTTCTGTCAAACTCCCCTCTTCCCTTGAGTATCATTTTGCTGGTCATAATGGTCACTCTGCTGATTTTGCTGGTCATAATGGTCACTCTGATTCCGTCTGACTTCTCGCTTTGTTCTGCCTTGTGGATCTGATGTGCTTCTGGGCCCCATCATTCCCACTGCTGCTAATAAACTAAGCTCCTTTACAGTATCTCCTGCCATGTACCCTGGCCTTCAAAGACTGTCACTGACCCTTTTAGTGAGACTGGCTCTCTGATACCTTGACTGCTGTATCGTCTGACCTCTCCCATGGAACACAATTCTGCCTGTGGGCTTCTTGCCTTACATAATATAAATACTCCAACCAACCCACTTACCTGAGCTTTTAAATTTGATCCTTCACTGTCAGTCATGGCAACTCAGACATTTCTGTATTTCACAACGTGGGTTATTGCTTCCTCCAGGCTTCTGGGGAGTTTGCACTATCACCTCTGACTCTGCCATTGTTTTAAATCCCACATCTTGTGTTTCCAAATCCATAATCATTCCCTATCTGATCATACATTCTCTGTATAAGTACCTTCAAATTCTGATCCCATATATTCCTATTTCCTGCCAGTATACGTAGACTAATTCTTGTGACTTCTTTGGGGAATAGACCAGGACTTGCACTTGCCCATCTGGATTTTGCTGTCACTTAACCTTAGTTACTGGTGTAGTATTCAGGAGAAGTGAACAAGTTACCTTGGTCAGAAAAGCTTGTTGCAGTGATTTCCACTGGGGCAGGGGATGGGAGTGTGAGGGGAAGAGCTAGCTTTTAGTAGGAGAGGTGGACTACCTCAGATGTTTGGAGTCAAAGTCTTTGGGTTGGGGGTTCCTACCATGTAATACTGTGTCAAGCTTTCTGACATGCTAACTAAATCCTCACTTTAATTGCGTTTAAAACTTTTGACTATTAATTCATGAATTTGGTGATCCAAGTCTTTTAAAACTATTAGTAGCCATCTGAACTACAAAATGAATTTTCACTTGTTTCTTAACTGCTATCAGGTTTTCATTAACCTTCTATATAGTTTTCAATGCTGGCTAATAATAACCAACCAGTAATAGTTTGTATCCATTTTTTTTTTCAGACACATGCATTTTTGCTTAAAGTATTATTCTGCAGCAGAATAATCTCCCAAGTCACAAATGGTGAAAGTTTTAGTAGTGGGGCCACCACATTGTGGCAGAAACTATCTGCCCCAAATACCATATATGTGATAAGGTCCATTGACTGTGGAGCAATTCTGATCTTGTTCCCCAAATCCTCCTACTCCCTGCTACTCCATTTACTGGCTGGGCATTCCAAGAAACATAACACGAAGCTGGGAGTACAAGAAGTATACTGGAAAGGGGAGCACTTTTGGGGAAAAGGTAAAGAGCAGAACTGGGAAGGAAAAGCTTCAGCCTGTCATATAAATCTATAAAAGCTCCTTTACTGTGGAGCTCTGGAGCAAATATTACCTGCTAGAGAAATTGGACAGAATGGCGAGGCCTAGTGCCATCACCAGGTGCATCACTACCTGGGCACTGCTGGGGAGGAAGTCATCTCTACTGGAATGCTGCGGCAGATCTTGCAGATGCTGCAGATGGAGGCAGTTAGCTTAATGCCACTCATCACAGCTGAGTGCCAAGTTTATCTTGAAGGGAGCTCTAACTAGTGCATTTCCTTGGATGCTCTACTCATCTAAACTCAGAAGACTCATGGAGTGCCAGAAGCTAACTTCAGGAGAACTCGATGGGGGTACCGTGAGAAAAGGCTGAAAGAAGGACTGCTTGAAAGTGGTAGACGAAGCAATTAGTACACTAGATCCCTACAACTCTATCAATAGGCAAAGGCCAACTGAAAACTGGGAGTTTCACTGGAACAAAGTCATGTCCGTATTATATTTGTCTTTGGCACTTTTTCTCTTGCACAGAGCAGAGCAAATCTGAAAGTATTTCCTGCTGAACTCAAATAGAAAGTTTTCTAATTCTTGATTTATGCTCTGGAGACTACAACTATGTATCTTTATGGTAGAAATACTGTGCTATTGCCTATTTCTACCCAACTCTATCAGAGGAATCACATTGATAGTTTTAAAGTGACTGTGGTAAAGACTTTTTACCACAGAAGTTGCAGTTGTTGCAATTCAAGGCTTTTTTTTCCCCCTCCAGAGTGTTTATTATTAAGTAAATTTTAGTCAGCAGCATTTATTGCTGCATGTTAAGTGTTATAGACTGAATTGTGCCCCGTCCCCACATATATATTGGAGTGCTAATCCACAGTACTTCGGAATTCAACTGGTTTGGAGATAGGATCTTTAAAGAGGTAATTAAATAAAATGAACTCTCATTAGGGCGGGCCCTAATCCAATAAAACTGGTGTCCTTGTGAGAAGAGGAAATTTGTAAACAGACAGCTTCAGAGAGAAGACCGTGTGAAAACTCAGGAAAGAGCTGGCCACCAACTAGTAAAGGAGGGAGGCTTCATAAAAAATCAACCCTGCTGACAACCTTGATCTCAGACTTGTAGGGTCATAGAACTCTGAGAAAATAACTCTGTTGTCTAAGGTGTCCAGTCTGTGATACTTTGTTATGGCAGCTCCAGAAAACTAACCAGTAAGACACAAAGTTCCTCCAGAAGTAAATTTATTCAAACAAGTTTTTAAGACCTTTGAATTAGTGAGCATGGCACCTCGCTCTTATTAGCCCATGGCATTTTGGTGACACTTATGTAATTCTCTTAAGTACTCCAAATGCCAAGTCAGCATTTTATACTCTGACGACTAGTCCCTCTAGGAAATAAATGCTCACTGATTTTAAACATTTTTTTTTTAAGATTTATTTATTCATACAGAACTGGGGTACCGGCCAGAGGCTCAGGGGCGGTGAGAGGCTTCACCAGAGACAGAGTGGGGAACAGAACAGGCAGATCGACGAAGTACACTGCTGAGGGGAGCAGCGGGCGGGTCAGGAGAGATCTGCCACGCCATGTGGTCACCTCCGGGGCAGGCGGGAATCGAACTCATGCGGAAGTGGCTTTAGCTTCTCAGTGCTGTGCTTTAACCCGCTGCGCCACCAGGGAGGGCCGATTTTAAACATTTTTAAACTATTTTCTTTTTAAATGTGTTCTAGGGAAGATGCTAGCTCTAGTTTCAATTACCTTAATATTACAGAAATTGTTCAAAAATGTTTTTGAATGTAGATCGATTTCCAACCTATTGATAGTCATAAACCCACATGTATTTTTTGAATGACTTTATTACCAGAATTTGATATCAATAAATGAAAAATGCTTCTCCCCCCACCCTCTGCATGGGGTTTCCTTGCAAACATGCACAACATATTTTAAAATTCTGCTAGCATAAAAGAGTAGTAATTCCTAAAACATTTACTATTTACTTAGTAAATAGACTATTACTAAGAAGTTTGTTGAATGGGTGATGTTGAGCAGTTTCCTAGGCAGAATATTTAGGCTGTATGTATAGTAATAACATATATGTCCTTTGGACAACATAGAGGACTTTATTGATTTCCAGAAATGTTTAAAATATTTATGTCTTAGTGATAAAACTGCCTGTTTAGAATGTTATGATAAAAGTAGTAGTAATGCTGGAGTTGAAGTCAGAGAAGACAACAGCGGCTATACCCTCAGCCACCTCTCCATTATCCTAGAAGCCTTCTGGGCTCCTCCAAAAATCCCAGATGCTCAAGAAATATACTTTGCAAACTGATAATAGAGGATCATGCATTGGGTAAGAATCCAAAATATTTCCTCTGCATCTGTGACTTTGCGCTAGTCATGAGCTCTCTGGTTTTGACTGCCTAGTCTGTGTTACAGAGGAATAATAAAGGGGATGATCTTCCAGGCTCCCACTCTATAGTTCTTTAATCTTTACTTCTACCTGGTGACAGACCATTCCACATCTGTCTAGTCAATACGAGAGGCTTACTGGAGGTTTAAAAGCAAGCCAGGCTATGCCAAGGATGAAATAATTCTTTACTCTTGTGCACTCCATTTTCTTTAACTCTGCAAGCATATTCCATTTCTCACAGTGGTTATATTCATCTCTGGTCAGGAACCAAGAATTGTTGCAGCATTGTCCGGCTTATCTATGTTCATGTTGTGATTTGAAACTCTGACTTTTCATACACAAATATCAAACTGAACAGAAACCTGGTACATAGTGAGTGTTCAAGATATAATTGTTCTTTGTTATTTTGCTAAAAATGAATTTAAAAGGTGAATTTTCTAGGATGCATTATAGCTCAATAAAAATGCTGTGTATTTGCAACCACTATGGAAAACTGTTTGGAGGTTCCTCAAACTGCTAAACATGGAGCTTCCCTACGACCCAGCAATCCCACTCCTAGGTATCTATCCAAAAGACACAAAAACACTGATTGAAAAAGATACTTGTACCCCCATGTTTACTGCTGCTTTATTTACAATTGGAAAAACATGGAAGCAGCCCAAATGCCCAAAAGTAGATGACTGGATTAGAAAGATGTGGTACATATATACAATGGAATATTACTCAGCAACCAAAAAAGAGAAACACATGTCTTTTGCAGCAACTTGGATGGAACTGGAAAAGATCATGCTTAGTGAGATAAGCCAGAAAGAGAAAGAAAAATACCGGATGGTTTCGCAGGAGTATAATGGACCAGGTGAGAAAATAACAAAAATAATGAACAACCATACACCAGAGACATTCTGTGGGGGCGGAGTGGGGAATGGGATCAAAAACGAGGGGCGGGGGAAGGGAGGGAAATGCACGGGTCTATGGTGGTGGCACAGGGGTGATTTGGTGATGGGAAACCCACGGAGATTACAATCGAGATGGAAAAAAAAATGTGCAAAATGATGTAAAAATAAACTTTGTAATAAAAAAAATGCTGTGCATTTGAATAAATGAAATAGCTGTGTTTTTATATATAGAAGTAAGGAAATTCATATTATATTTTAATATACTGGCTTTCTTTTTTACATAAAGGGCAGTTTATTTGAAGTAAACAAGGATGTCTTGGAGAAACCCAAATACAAGAAGTAGAACTGTATTTCATAAATTTAGAAATAGGATTTGACAAGTGACCAAATCCACCCTTACTCTGTATCTCTGTTTCTCCCTCTGTAACCACACAATTGAGTATATTTTGCTGATCTCCTTTGAAGCCACAAAAGAAACATGCCTAACTGAAAATGAATTAATATTCATTCTCCCTTTCCTTTTATTTATTTATTTAAAAAAAATAAATTTTTTACATCATTCTTCAGTTTGTGAATTTTTTTTCATCTCAATTGTAATCCCCATGGGCTTCCCACCACCAATTCACCCGTGTGCCATCACCACAGTCCAGTGTGTTCTTCCACCCCAGTTCCGATCCCATTCTCACTTCCACCCCCATAAAATATCTCTGGTTTATAGTTGTTCATTGTCTTCATTTTGACTCTACTATCTTTGTTTGTCTTTCTCTCTCTCTCTTTTTTTTCCCTGACATCTTATGCTCGTGCTATGAGTGAAACCATCCAGTTAAATACTGGCTTTCTAATAAAACAACAACCAACCAACAGAATAAAACAAAGGAAAAGCAACTAAAACCAAGGACAAAATCATAGCTCTAATAGCACAGTTAATTCTCAGGAGATATTAAAGGTACTTGGATACATCCTTCAACCATGAAAATTTGGCAAACATTTCTATACTAGCTATTTTTTTGCTTTTTTCCCAAAGACAAAATAGTGAATAGATCTGTGCTGCTCCTTTATGGCCTTTAGAACCATCTTGGCTGTTTTTAGGTATATATGTCATAACAGGATTTCAGGAGGCCTTATATATTACATATTATTTTCATGTTTTTTTTTTTCCCCTTATTGAATTTTACAATATTGTATTTCTTTAGAACACAGGTTATGCCACCACAAATCTATGTTAACCCAGCACACACAACAAAGTACTGGCTGCCCTCTACACAGCTGTTTGGATTGTCCCTCCAAGGCAACTGCATTGCTGCAGTTAGATTCCAAAGGTTTGTTTTATTTCAGTTTGATCTGTGCCTCTGCTTTGTGTCTTTATATTCCACGTGAGAGCAAAAACACCTGGTATTTTTCTCTTCCTGACTTATTTTGCTTACCCTCCAGTTCTGTCAGTGTTGTCACAAATAGCAATAACTGAGTGGTATTCCATTGTGTATATGTGGCCTTGAGCCAATTTTACAATACAGTGGCAGAAATTGATTTTTTCATTAGCTGTAAAATCTATAATCTTTAATCAAACTCACATGAATGTAGTATTTTAATGTATTTGCACCTTTCTGAGTAAATATTTGTTGGGAAGAGCAATGAGAATCTTGTTATTTTAAAATAAAAAATGCATTATATTTAGTTTCTTTCTTATATTCATCATATAATTAACAGGAGAGGGCAGTCATAGACTACTTTCAAGAATTCTGTAGCTCACAATATTTCAGAGACAAGATCCTGGCAGCTTTCCTGTCTGCCTGTGACAATGCAGGTGCTTTTTTCACCAACCTTTTCCCTTTGCAAAGCAATATCAGCTTCTCTTTCTGCCTGTTTGTGTCTATGCAAGTGTCCTTTTTTTCCCTTTCCTTTTTCAAAATATAGTAAGTCTGCCCTTTTGGATATTAAAAAAAATCCTATAATTCTGGTTAATAATTACTTCTTCAGTAGCATGTGTGATATATTTAAACTCATTGCTGACCATTGAAGCCTCTGATGTTGTCCTTAGTAATTGCTCCATCATTTTATAGATAATCAAAGCCTAAGTAATAGTTACAGGAGATATTGACGATTACCTAGCCACTGGATGGCAGAGTTTTTAAATTTTGTCCTTAGGCCACCTTCCCCACAACTATTTCTCTAGCATATATCCATGAAATCAAAACAAATTTATCCTTGAATAAATATGGGTTTACCCCCTTAGATTTGCTTAATAATCCAGAAAATAATTCAAAAATCCTTAATTTATAAAATTACAAATGGTGAATTCTCTGAGTTCACAAATGAATCGGTAGCCTTTGCCTGATGTAATTATCTAATATTCCTTAACTATTTTCCTACTAATATTTTAGTATTTATATATACCCAAATTCCTGACAAAGAGGACTTAATGCAGAGATAATTTTTGAAAGCACTAAATTTTTAGGCTTGCTTTGTACTGTAGATTGAATTTGTATGGTCAATAAAAATCATTACTTATAGCACATTATAGTGACTTCTATATATTTGTTTAAATTATTCTTAGAGCCCTCCCTGGTGGGTCAAAGAGTAAGGATGCAACACTGCAAGCTGGCCACAGCTGCTTCCGTGAGAGTTCGATCCCCAGCCCCGGAGGTGACCCACTCCCTTCAGCAGTGTACTTCATCACTCTCCCTGTTCTGCTCCCCACTCTGTCTCTGGTGAATCTTCTCACCACCCCTGCACCTCTGGCTTGTACCCCATTTCTGTATGCATAAATAAATAAAAATCTTTAAAAAATAAAATAAAAAAAATAAAATTATTCTTAGCAAGAACTTTAATATTAAAAAAAATTCCTGACAACAATTATGTGTAGTTTTAAGTAATATAGCATAATTTCCTTTCTGTTGCTATAGTATGAGAAGATTGTAAAGATCAAAAGTTTAGGAGAGACATTTATACTAACTGTGTCTCTTAGGGAAAAGATGAGCTAAAAAAGGTTTATGCTGTCTTTGCTTCTGGGACATGAATTGGAGAATTGCTATTACAAGTATCTTCACAATGACAGCAGGTGGAGTTGTCCTGTCATTACCAGCATATTTTTCTCTCAATAGAATACTTTTGTCATCAGAATAAGTTTTTAAATTAAATGTATTTTTATTGAAATAATATTGCATCATAACATTATGTAAGTTTCAGGTATACATTATTTATAATAAATGTATATATACATGGTATGATGAAGGATAGGTTTGGAACAGTGGTGGTGATGTTAAAATAATCATTTTTTCTAATGCACTTAACTGACAAATCAAAGACTCACTACATACACAAGCACATACACACCTTAAATATACAAATGACCATCTATAGTCAAAGAACTGTGCTATGACTGAAATTCCAGTCCTATAAGGACTAAAACACACGTGTCAACATTGGCTGCATAATTTCTCATAGCTCTGTTCTTTTATAGAAATGATTTTGACCTAAAGAAGTTACATCCAAGTTTGATGTAACATCCCTCTGTTGATGTGGGTATACAGAGACCTTCTTGCCTTTTGAGTGTAGAAGTAGGAGAATTTATATTACATTTTAAATACTGGTTTCTAATGCTCAAAACAAAACAACAACCACCAATAAACGAAACAAAGCAAAAGCAAATCAAAACGAGGACAAAATTGAGTACCTTATAACACAATTAATTCTCAGGAGACATTAAAGATATTTGGGTACATCCTTCACTTGAAAATTTGGCCAGCATTTATATAATACCTTAATACAAAACTTCTCTGAAGGGCACAGCGGGTTAAAGCACTGCACTAAGAAGCTAAAGCCACTTCAGCATGAGTTAGATAGATCCCTGCCTGCCTGGGAGGCGACCACATGGTGTGGCAGACCTCTCCTGACCCGCCCGCTGCTCCCCTCAGCAGTGTGCTTCATCACTCTCCCTGTTCTGCTCCCCACTCTGTCTCTGGTGAATCCTCTCACCGTCCCTGCACCTCTGGCCTGTACCCCAGTTCTGTATATATAAATAAATAAAACTTAAAAAAAAAAACCCTACAAAAATATGAGGTTCTTTGTAACAAATGCTATGCTATGAGTGACACTCACATTCACCCTCTTAAGGACGGACACACTCATGCCTCATTTTAACTTACAATCCTATATCTCTTAATCAGTCTAACCAAGAAGTGTCAATGTCTCTAAAGAAACTGTACCCAGTGGTGTTTATAAACACCACTCTATGTTTCTGGTTCATTTCCTACCCATCACTGAGCCCTCTGTCTCTATCTCTTAATGTTACCCTATTACTACAACTTGTAAGTTTTGATTCTCAAGTCTTGAATCTTTGGATTCTGACTTGGCTTTCTCTGTTCTGTAGTCACACAAGTAATACAGGCAGCACAGTCACTCATAAGGCCTGTGGTCTGTACCCTTGGCAGTTTAACACTCAATCCCTAAATGAGGACCATCAATACTTTTCTGCTGTTGATTTCAGGACAATATTTTTCTTAAAGATATTTGAGAAAAATATATTTTGAATCAGTAATTTTTCTTTCAACAGATGCTTTTAGAATATAGATTATATACTAGAAGATGTTCTGGCTACTAATGATATAGCAGTCAACAAAAATCATTACATTCTCAAATGCACGGGATTATGGTGATGGCACATGGGTGACTTGGTGACAGGAAACCCGCGGGGATTACAATTGAGATGGAAAAAAATATATACAAAATGATGTAAAAATAAACTTTTGTAAAAAAAAAATCATTACATTCTCATTGGATAAGTGAATCTGTTGAAGTCCAGGGCTGAGAGAGGGGAAACATGGCATGGTATTTATTTATACCCATTTGATTGAACTAGTTTAAGAAACTGTTCTTGTGCAGGTACGAGCATCCCCTGCCACAGCTGTCCAAATGATCTGCAAGCCATCACTGCTTCATCCTCCAGAATACATGCCGGATCAATAAAAAAAAAAAAAAGCTGCCTTTTCTGTTTAAGCACCTGCAAATCCATGTGGAAGCTCCAGGCTCATAATTGGCATGTTTAATTGGGTGCTATTTTACAATGTTATACCATACAACTTAATGCTTCTTTGCAGCCTTCCTCCCCCTGGGTTTGAGGCTTATTACACAAAAGGAGCCAAAGGCTATTATACAAAAGAAGCTACACCAAAAAGGACATTGATGAGCTTTCAACTCAAAAGCTGACTTTCTTGACCTCTCTAGGAAGATAATTGTCTTGCAAACCTGGAGAATGAAAAGATTTCCCAAACTCCTTTTTACTTGCATTTAACATATCAAAAGCTAGGCCTGATAGTAACTGAGCTTTCAAAGCACCACTAACCACAATAGGAAACTTTGTGTTATGACCCAGTTCACATGTATGTATAATATTCAGTGCATATATGTTATCACGGAAACAAAAATTTCCACCAAAAATTATTATTGTTATTTGCACAGCATACCTCTTTGTTCTGTCTAGTACAATTTCATTTATTTTAAATATACTATTCACAACACGCTGAACTGTAATCTAAGTTAAAAAAAAAAATACTAGCCTGAGGGTTTTCAAAAGGAGTCTTCAGTGAGACAGGAAGAGAGGTTAAGTCTACTTCTGGAGTGTGGGTGGGGGTTGGGAGCAGTACTTTGGGAGAGGAGCTGAAGAATCGATGTTCTAATTCTTGGTTTAGAGAGTAGAATTGACCAAAGGAAAAATATTTTCTATGGGAGAATAGTGTCGTATTAATGTAGGTTAGAAAGAGCAGAATTATAAAGTCACTGAATTCAGGGCAAAGTGTAAGTTCACCGAGACATTGTGAAAAATAGATAAGGATGAAGCAACTGCAGAATGTTTATATTCCTGTGATGATAAGCATAGAATAAGCTAAAACCACAATTGGGGTTTGACTAAACCAGGACAGGCTACAACTGACATTATGCTGTGTAGGCCTCATTCCTGATGGTCTGGGGAATGGAAGCCTTTCGTACAAATGACATTACAATAAGAAAATAAAGTAATAGTTAAACAGTGATAGAACAATCAGTATCACCTAATGATGATGCTTGGAGTAATTGTGTGGGTAAGAGGGAAGGAATTTGTATAAGATGATGAAAATATAAAAATAATAAATTGGATGAGTTTAAAAATGTCTTGCATACTTAGACAATTCTTGGGTGTTAACCTTAGACTTGTAACTGACAAGGTTGTGTACATTATAGATAATATAAGATTGGTTCTCCACATTGCCTCATCAGTGTCTCCCATCCTACACTGCTGAGGCAATAAGTTACCTCATTGTCACCATACATCTGAGTTCAGTGTATACATGTGTGACCCTACCTATATGGCCTTTGTTCAAATATCCCTTTTCAGCAGGCTTTCTCTGACTGCTCCATCTCTACCACCCCAACTACTTCATATGCTTCTCTCTGCTTTACTTTTCTATATAACATCTCTCAAAAATAAAAAGTATTGGGCCCTCCCTGGTGGAGCTGCGAGTTAAAGCACAGCATTAAGAAGCTAAAGCCACTGCAGCATGAGTTCGATCCCCGGCCGCCCCGGAGGTGATCCACATGGTGTGGCAGACCCCCTCTGACCTGCCTGCTGCTCCTCTCAGCAGTGCACTTCATCAGTCTGCCTGTTCTGCTCCCCACTCTGGTGACACCTCTTACCACCCCTGCACCTCTGGCCTGTACCCCAGCTCTGCATGCATAAATCAATAAATCTTTAAAAAAAAAATAAACAATATGTGTGTGACATAATGAATCCCCACATTCTGATCACCAAGCTTCAATAATCATTAATATTTTACCAATCTTATTTAATCTATACCATCCCTGACTTTTTGAGTTGTATTTCATTGGTTTTTAAGGATTTATTTACTATATAGAAGAAGAAATGGGGTGTAGGCTTGAGATGCAGGAGTGAGAGGATTTGCCACAGAGTAGGGAGCAGAACAGGCAGTTTATACTGACATGCTCTGCTGAGGGGAGCAGTGAACAAGACAGGAGTGGTCTGCTGAGGCATGTGTGGGTCAGCGGCTGGGGGGGGGGAGCGAGGGGGGGGAGGGGTGATGGGGGGTGTGTGATCCAACTCAGGCCTTCATAGTAGTAGCCCTGAGACTTAACCCTTACACCACCCTACACCACCAGGGAGCACGCTGGGGTGTATTTTAAAATAAATCTGTATCTCCTGAGGCATACAGCAGGGGAAGGGAAGAGGGATCAAAATAGGGAAGAGAACTAGGAACTGTGGTAAAGATTCATAGTTGATGTGGTGGTGGGAGATTTATGGGAACTGCACCTGAGGGGAGAAATCAAGTACTATCCAAAAATGAACAACAAAGTAAGAAAATTAAAAATAATAATAAATGGAAATAAAAAATAAAGGAAATCTAGATCTCATGGTATTTTCTTCTATGTGTAGTATGTTTTACTTATTTTTTTTAAAGATTTATTTATTTATGCTTACAGAACCAGGGTACAGGCCAGAGGTGTAGGTGTGAGAGGAGTCACCAGACACAGAGTGGGGAGCAGAATAGGGAGATAGACTGAAGTACACTGCTGAGGGGAGCAGTGGACCGGTCAGGAGAGGTCTGCCATGCCATGTGGGTCAGCTCCCTAGCCAGGGATGGAACTTGTGCTTCTGTGGCTTCAGAGAGCTTCATAGTGCTGTGCTTTAACCTGTTGCACCACCAGGGAGAGTCCTATTTTACTTATTTTTGTTTAATGTCTTGCTTTACTACAATATGAGCTAGATGAGGACACTGATTTTTATTTGATGTATTCAGATACATTTATAGCACCTAAAAATGATTCTTCACAGATAATAAGTGCTCAATAAATATTTTTGGATGAATGAATGTAAAATCTAAAAAAAAGTCATTTTTAACCTCCTGCTCACGATGTATAGATAGACGTGTAATTTTATTAAATAATTTGTAAATTCTCCATTGGAGGACTATAAGGGTGCATTTGACCATCTTTTAGACTGTTTGAAGTCAAGTCCAACCTACCCTAAACCCTAACAAAACAATTTAGCATATTGGTTTTGGACAGTATGAATGTAGAATTTAAGTTCTTATAGCAGCAACTGGCCTGAAGCTGGCCTACACTTATGATTTAGACCTCAGTGGAACACTGACTAGAAAGCTGACCCTAGTTGTAAGTGCACACTGGTTGGCAACAATTCTCAATAACTGAGATCAGTAGTCAGAAACAAGTGGAGATTATACTTTTTAATGTTTGGCGGTGAGACACAGTCCCAATCAGCAACTAAATTAAACAGAAATACCTTGCCCATGACTCAAGTGAGGGAAATGAGGAAATACAAATGTCAGTACTTAGAAATTTCACATATTCCCTTTCCAACACACTGCCATACATTATAAAATGACTTTTTTACTTCTTTTGGGATAGTTGTATTTTCCCAAAGACTATGTTACACTCTTAGTAGATACACTCACCAAAACGATAGACTTCATGCTCTTTATTGAATCTCCAGATCTTCTAGTCATTGTCATGTGATTTAAGAAAAACTGCCACATTTCAGTTTATAAAAGGGGCCAGTATTGACTTACAACACAGTGACTGTAGTCTACAATAATGTATTTCACACCTAGAATTTGGTAGGAGGTTAAAGCTTAATCTTTCTCTACCCAGTAAAATAATAATATAAAGCATAATCTGTGTCACATCCATGATCTAGAACACCATTTTTCAGTGAAAGTGAATATATTCTATACCATCATACACAACTTAGATGGATCTCACAAATACAATCCTGACTGGAAGAAAGAAGACATCAGATGATATAACAGCATGACTCCATTAATGTAAGCTACAAAAAACTAAATTTGAGGAGTTAGAACAACAGTTAACTTTGAGAAAGAAAGAGCAGATAAGTCTATCTTGCTCCAGAATTTCTCTGGCAACATGTGTACTATCTTGTATCCATGCTGACTGAATAAATTTATCTTTTGCTCCAAATCCTGTCTCAGAAAAATGGCAGGGTGCCCTCCCTCATTGCTCAGTGGGTTAAAGCACAGCACTGTGAAGCTGTCTGCAGCCACCGCAGCATGAGTTTGATGGGTCAGGGAACTGACCCACATGATGCAGCAGACCTCTCCTGTCTTGCCTACTGCTCTCCTCAGTAGTGTCTTTCAATCCATCTGCCTGTTCTGCTCCCCACTATGTCTATGAATCCTCTCACCCCCTGCACCTCTGGCCTGTACCTCGGTTCTTGTATGCATAAATAAATACATCTTTAAAAAAAAGAAAGAAAATTAGCAGGCTTCCCACTCTACTTTATCCAACAATGGAGGTGATGCTGAAACTAGGCTCCAACAGTAGTTGCCAACTCAAATTTCCCTGAATGATCTATGTAGATACATATCTAGTTGCTCATTTTGCTCCTTCTATCTACTATAAATTTCCTTTTCTCCCAGATGAGAAACCAAAACTCCCAGGCAGGAAATTTTTTAACTGGATACATCTTTGACTCTTGACTTTCTGCTTTCAAACTATGTCCGCTTGGTCATCACTTAGTTTTTTAAACCTTTGTTTCTTATCTGTGGAATGAGAATGATAATGTCTAGCTCACAAGGGCTTTGGGAAAATATATAAGATATAGTAAGCAAACATAATACCCTTTTCTTTTTTTCCGTATAGTAATATTGCTTTCTACTTGAAATAAATTTAAGTGATTAAAAATGTTTATTTGATATTAATACATTTGGTAGAAGCTAGGCTTATAAAAATTTTAATATATGATTCAAACACAAAGAAATTTCTACTTTTTTTTTTTTAGATTTATTTATTTATTCATACAGAACTGGGGTACAGGCCGGAGATGCAGAGGGTGAGAGGATTCACCAGGGACAGAGTGGGGAGCAGAACAGGCAGATCGACGAAGTACACTGCTGAGGGGAGCAGCGGGCGGGTCAGGAGAGGTCTGCTTCGCCATGTGGTCACCTCCGGGGCAGGCGGGGATCGAGCTCATGCTGCAGTGGCTTTAGCTTCTTAGTGCTGTGCTTTAACCCGCTGCGCCACCAGGGAGGGCCCAATTTTTACTTTTTTAACTGGTGGCTAAAGCTAGAAGACTGTTACAGGTGGTGTCCCCTGGAGGGGGTTTCTGGAGAGGATACCCCAGGGAAAATGCTAAAAAGTGGGGTGGAGAGACTGATTAAAAAAAAATGTGATTGTAGAAGGGGGCTTGGAATCATTCAGTCTACATCATTCAGTATTTCAGGATTTAGCATGAGGGTCCCTGGATTTGGGCCCCACTGTACTGATTTTGCAGAAGACTATTGTGGACCTCTGAAGGTAAAGGCCTTCAGCAGCCAACCTTAAAGAGGAAGAGTTTGGAGGCTTTGCGAGTAGCAGAGTAACTGAAACTGTACCTGATTTTGCTGCTGCTGCAGCCTGGCAGAGAAGGCAAAGACCCAGAGTCAGGCTGAGATGTGTGAATGTGGCCATTTGTCCGGTCATTTGACTTGCGGTAGCTGTTGTTTTGAGTGTCCCTTATCTGGTGCAGTGCTGCGGCATCTCAGCAGCTCTAAGAGCATTTCCTTTGCATCTTCTGCTGTCTTCATGAGTTGGAACCTGGCCTATAGTCTGCCTGCCACATGTCTGCAATGGCAGAAAGACACCATTTTGGACACGTGGACTTTTTATTCAAGAGAGGTGCTCTGTCCTCAGTGGTGGGAAGATGCCATTTTAACTGCTTTTGTTTAGGCCTGAAAAACGCTGCGTGCACCTTTGGGTGAGGTAACTTTTGCCTCAGTAACTCTTTGTTTTTCCCTGGTTTGTTAAATAAATCCCTTTATCCGCCCTCCTTGGTGGCGCAGCGGGTTAGAGCACAGCACTGAGAAGCTAAAGCCACTTCCGCTTGAGTTCGATTCCCGCCTGCCCCGGAGGTGACCGCATGGCGCGGCAGACCTCTCCTGACCCGCCTGCTGCTCCCCTCAGCAGTGTACTTTGTCCATCTGCCTGTTCTGCTCCCCACTCCGTCTCTGGTGAAGCCTCTCGCCACCCCTGAGCCTCTGGCCTGCACCCCAGTTCTGTATGTACAAATAAATAAATCTTTAAAATAAATAAATCCCTTTATCGTTATTCCCTGCAATTGTGCACATGGGTGAAGAACTCAGACAGCAACAGGTAAACTATTTGGGCACTGCCCTTGGCCAGTTTTGATGCACCTTGCTGTATCACTTTGGCCAGCAATTACAAGTTATTAAATAAGAAAATAATCTAATGGAATATTTTAGGAAAGTTATATGACTGTTGTATATAGAAGAGATCAGTTAGGGGTGTATGGTAGCGATGCTGAACAAAAGTATCAGCCTAGGCAGCTTCTAGGATGAGTCGATGGAAAAAGGGAAATAAGAAACAGCACTAAGAAGGTAGAATTTTTAAAAACATTTTTTTTCTAATAGAATCTGTATGTTAAGATCAGTACAACAAGAAGTTATTTTGAAGCCACAATTAGAAAAATTACTTGATTGTTCTGAGAACAAAAAATGTCCAATATCTTTCCAGTCTAATTGTATGTGCTGGCACTTGGGTTAGTTGAAAATAATTTCAAAGATTTAAAGAAAGAAAAAGAAACCCTGTGTTATAATAAAAAACAAGTCCATCAAAATGCATTTCTAGAGTAAATTTCTAGAGTAAAATTTAATATAAATTTTATGAAATATTCTGATTATAGTTTTTAAATGGTGTTAAGAGTTTTATCAATGTTTTGTAAGAAAAGGACATTTATTGTGGAAGAAAATGAGATATGCTGAAAAACATTAAATGACACTATTATAACCAGAAAGACTACAGATGCTTCTGTTTATTAGAGAACTATTTTGATGCTCCATCACTTTTCAAAGGATTACTGACTCTGGTCATAGGATATACATCTTGAAAATACATGAACTTGGAATCTGTTAGAAGTTGTTTAAAGAACAAAGTTTTACTTTAACACTTGAGTAGGTATGTAGCTTGCTTAATATATCCTTTGTTGCATATTAGTTGTCATAATATAAACTTTTACTGTAGCAATGGGACTATAAAATATAGTCATTTTTGAGTAATTGTTGTGAAACTGTGAGTCCCTGAAGGTAAAATATGATCTCCTTGGTGAAAAAGAATTTACCTTATTAGTAGAGTGCCATAGGGAGCTCTGGGAATATTTACCCTAAAACAATATTAGCTCAAGCAGGACACTACTAAGTTTCCTAATAGTATTTAAAGTTTAAGAATTTCTAGCTATAAACTGTTTACATATATACAATAAATTACACATTTAAAATTGTGGATATATAAAAAGCCATTGTGAAAAACTCTCAGGAAGAATCATGATTTACACAAGATGAAAATTGATTCTAGAGTTTTCAACAGGGGCAGATATATGGAAATTTGCCTTGAAGGAGCAGAGTAATCATAACTGGGAAGATTTTTTAGAAAGGGGGAAAACACCTAAGGTAAAATCATTGGCTACTGCAATATTTACTAATGAATGTTTAAAATGTTAAATTCATGGATAATCCTCACCTGGAAGAGATTTTGGATCTTGTTTTTATGTTTATGTAAATATTTGGAGTGTAAACACAACCATAACAATATTAACAACTCCAACACTTATTTATAATCTCATAATTTACTTATGAGCCTCTCTTGACACTTGGGAGTAATCTAAAAATATTACTGAACAGCTAAGACATCCTATTTGGGGATGGTACACAAAATCCACTTTCAGAATGGTGGAAGGGTGTGGGAAATGACACAAGTCAGTAATCCCATTTAGAATATAGCCCATGAAGAATTAACAAACTTGGGCTCAATAAATGGAAAACATAGTTTGAATTACATTACTTCTTTTTTAATCTTAACTCCAGAATTCTATGATTTTATCTATCGGAGAAAAAATATGAATCTTTTCTTGTGATGAAAACTGTCATCCTTTGCATTAGTTAGGCTGTATGCTGGGTGCTCTAGCAGATAATCAGTAAATTTTAGTTAGTTAAACTTAACATTGAGTTTAATTCTCAATATTTCAACCACTCCATGTTGGTGGCCTTAATTGGGAGCCTTCCAAGTATTTTTTTCAGGGACCCAGGTTCTGCATTATCTAGGTCCTTTACGACCTCTTCAATCAAGTTGCAGTTGGAAGACCTTTAATGGGAAATTTTTATGAGCTGTGCTGAAAATGGCTCATGCCGTTTATGCCCATATTGCATTGGCTAGGACTATTTTATCACACATTTCAGTTGTGGCAGTGACAGAAATAGCATCTATCTGTGCTCTTAGGAAGAGAGATGGGTTTATGGTCGTAGATGTTTTTTGCTAAACTTTCTGAGATATCAACAGAATATCTTTTTGAGTTTTACAAAATATTGGATTATAGCCTCAGCTAAATTGGAAAATTTGATACACAAAAAGACCTAGTGACTTTTTCTTGTTTTTTACTGCTGATTCACATCTTTTAAAATGCTGTTAATTTCTTCTCCCTTAAAACCATTGACTGGTAATAAAAAATTCAGATTTGATTTGCATTTACCTGATAGTTATATTAAACACGTTTTCCTGCACCGACGGGTCACCTGAATATCTTCTTTAGAAAACAAGCTATTCAGGCTCTGTTCATTTTTTAATTAGACTGTGTTTTGCTGTTGAGTAGAGTAGAGTTTTGCTGTTGGAAGAGTAGCAGGAGACACAGAAGAGGTCTGCTGCGCCATATGGGTTAGCTCTCTGCCCGGGGATCGAACTCATGCTATAGTGGCAGTGGATAGCTTCAGGGTGTTGACACTTAGCCCCTTGTACCACCAGAGAGGCCTGTGAAAGCTTTTTAGTTTGATGTAGTTCCACTTGTTTATTTATTTTTGCTTTTACTTCTTTTGCATTTGGTGTCACATTAAAAAAAAATCACCTCCAAAATGATCGTTGAGAAGTTTATCATTGTGTTTTCTCTAAGAGCTTCATAGTTTCAGGTTTCATATTCAAGTTTTTAGTTCATTTTGAGTTGGATTTTGTTTTTTATATTAAAAAGGGCTGGTTTTATTCTTTTGAAAAGTAGTTTGTCCAGCTTTCCTAACACCACTTATTGGCAAGATGGCTCTTTGCCCCACTGTGTATTCTTATATTCTTTCTCATAATTTAATTGAGTTTATTTCTGGGCTTTTTACCCCCCCCCCCGGTTCCCATTTATATGTGTCTATTTCTATGCCAATACCATCTGTTTTGAGTACTATAATTTTGTAATGTAGTTTGAAGTCAGTAAGTGTAATACCTTTTGTTCGTTCTTTCTCAAGATTGCTTAGTCTATTTGAGGTCTTTTGTGGTTTCATACAAATTTTAGGATTGTTCTACTTTTGTGAAAAATGTCATTAGACTTTTGAAGGGGGCCCTCCCTGGTGGTGCAACAGGTTAGGACGAAGCACTGCAAGCTAGCTGCAGCCACCTCAGTGAGAGTTCAATCCTTCACCCCAGAGGTGACCTACATGGTGCAGCAGACGTCTGCTGACCCAGTCGCTGCTCCCCTCAGCAGTGTACTTCATCAGTCTGCCTGTTCTGCTCCCCACTCTGTCTCTGGTGAGTCCTCTCACTGCCCCTGCACCTCTGGCCTGTACCCCAGTTCTGTATGCATAAATAAATAAATCTTTTTAAAAAAGAGATGCTGAAGGTGAGAGGATTCACCAAAGACAGAGAGGGGAGCAGAACAGGCAGATGGACAAAGTACACTGCTGAGGGGAGCAGCGGGCGGTTCAGGAGAGGTCTGCCGTGCCATGTGGATCTCCTTGGGGCAGACAGGAATTGAACTCTTGCGGAAGTGACTTAAGCTTCTTAGTACTGTGCTTTAACCCGCTGCACCACCAGGGAGGGTCCTAAATAAATAAATCTTGAAGGGGAAAAAAAAAAAAAACAGAGATATCAGGATAGGTTTAGAGCAAGATTTCTTTATCTGAGATGCAAATATCTAAGGAGCCCTTGGGTAAAATTAAATAAAATTATCCACAGGCTTGAATGAGAATGTGTGTGTGTGTGTATGTGTACATAGACACACAGATATAAAAATTAAAATATGTATGTATGTATCTTTATTTTCAGTAACTTACAACTAAACCTTAGCATTTTAAAAATAATAAGAATAAGCAACAAATCACAAGAATTTATTTAATGTCTCTAATTTATCAGTAATAGAAAACAGATTTTTACATCCCATTAGACTTGTTGCTTACATGTTGAAATGTTGTTTAAAATTGTTACTACTTTGAAATTTTGTCATTAGATTTCATTGAATTGAATAAAGAAGCACACATTTTACCTTAAAATTAAAAATATTTTGATAACTGTGCCTTTAAAATTGGTTTCTTTTGTAATCCTACATATTTTAAATCTATTAAAAATTATTATGAGTTGCGGTCTAGGACTTCACAAGGCTATTCAAAAGTGTTATTGCACAAAAAGGGTTAAAATCTCAGTGAAGGGGCCTCTCTGGTGGCAGGGGGGATTCAAGCACAGCACTACAAAGCTATCTGCAGCCACTGCAGGATGAGTTTGATCCCTGGCCAGGGAGCTGAGCCACAGGGCTCAACAGACCTCCCCTTTCTCACCCACTGCTCCCCTCAGCAGTGTGTTTCAGTCATCCTGCCTGTTCTGCCCCTCACTCTCTGGTGGATCCTCTCAACCCCCACACCTCTGGCCTGTACCCCCAATTCCTGTATGCATAAATACATAAATCTTTAAAATAAGAAAAAACCCTCTGTGGAGGGAAGAAAGACTCCACTTCCTGAAACATTAGATAAACATTTTGTTTAACTATACAGAGAGAAAAAAATGTGTGAATACTTATATATTAAAAGAGATTTTTGCCCCAGTCCCACACCCCATTCCTGACTGACTTTTCACTCTTCGATATTTCTTCTCCAAATCTCCCCTGATTTGTTTACTGCTCCTCAACAGTTGAATGGTGTTGTTTTCATCAAGCATAGCAGCTTTTAATCACAGATCTCAAGCCCATTATGAACATTAATTAATGTCTGACATCTCTTAATGAGGTAGGTAAAAACTATTATCATTTCACAGATGGGAAAAATCATGTCTAGGCAAGTCTAGTGACTTGTTCTTAGGCCACCCAAGAAACTGTGGTTCATTTTCAGAATCGAAGCTTATTTTTCTCACATGCAAAAAATTTTTTTTTCTGATTCACTGTAAACCAGTCTGTTGCAAAAACAACCTATTTGCCAACTATTTCATATATATATAGGTATAGAAATAATTATGAAGTAGAAACTTTTGATGGTATCAATTTTCATATTACTCTAATCCTAATGATTTATTTACTGTGTTGTTCTCTGATATATAATGCATGTCCTGCATGGAGGGAAAAAGCCCTAAACCAAAACATACCATTAAAAACCACTATCTATTTTGAAATAAAGCAATTAGTTTCTTTCTTTCTTTTTAATTTAGAAACCTTACCCTGTAAGTGTCAGACAGGAACAAAATGAACAGTCATGAAATGCATTGATTTACCATTTGCTCTTAGGACCCACAGTCACTCAGTCGTTAAAGCAAACTGAGCACACTCAGTCGTGTGTGCTTCTTTGGATTTATGCTGCTTTGATCAACGGTGTTTGTAGTTCTGATTTGAATCTAAACTTTTTGTTCTTTGATTTTTGGTCTGATAGCATATTGTAAAATTTTCGAAAATTCTTTTTCTAAATTGAAGTAACATTGTACTATAATGTTATATGAATTTCTGTGTACATTATTATAAATCAACATCTGTACATACTACAGATTATATACATGCATTAATATGTCTAGATATTAATTTTCTCACTAAAAGTTCAGTTCTATGGGGCCTCCCTGGCGGCACAGGGGTTAAAGACAGGGCTATCAAACTATCACCAGCCCCTGCAGCACAAGTTCAATTCCTGGCCCCTGAGGTGACCCACATGGTTTTCTTGCCCAGTGTTCCCCTCAGCAGAGTATTTCACATTTGCCTGTTCTGCTCTACACTCTGTCTTTGCTCCCCACTCATTGCCCTGCACCTTTGGCCTATGCCCCAGTTCTTATATGCATAAAATAAATAAATCTTTAAAAAAGCCCAATTCTTCATCAGCTAATTAACTCCTTTCACCTGACTCCCTTACTTTGTCCTCTCCTTTTTGGGAACTACATATTTGGTTATGTAATTTAAATGTTTATTTTTGTTTTATTTGTTCATTTGTTTTGCCTATATATATGCCCATATGAGTTTTTGCCTACCTCATTAATGATGCAATTTTTGTCTTTTTTTTTTTTAATCTGGCTTACTTATCTCCTAGTTGCAAATGACAGGATCTCATCTGCTTCATAGCTAAGTAGTGTTTCTTTGTGTATATATACTTCATCATCTTTATCCACCATTAGTGTGTTATCATCATATGATATTTCTACTCACTTACCAGACTTAAAATTTTAAAGCTGCCCTTGTAAACGAAGACATAAAGAAAGGGGATGTGTATCAGTGGCTCTAGCTGTTCATCTTTAAGTGTGCTCCTCACCTTTGACCTATCTTTTATTCTTTCTGTGGCATGTGTAATTACAGAAGGCAAACAACATAATTTTAAAGCAAGATAAGCCCTAACTGTAACTTTAGTGTCCCTTACCATACCTACCTGCTTGTAAGAATCACCTAAGTAAGACTTCAAATATTAATTCCTGGACTTCTGAAATCATAATCCGTAGGAGGAATACCAGAATCTGTATTTTCCAAGTGCATTTCTCCAAGCAGTTGTATTTAAAACACATTATTTTTATAACGAAAATGAAGACCTAGTTACCAAATTTGCTTTAAATAACTTTAAATAACATACTATATTTGGTAGATATTAACTTCTAGAATGAAATCTAGAATAGAAACCAATTATGCAACAGCTGTAGTACACACTTTACTAGTGAACTAAATGAAACTAATTCTTTCTTGAGAGGAAGAAGATTAGGAAATTCTCCAGCGATTTTTGTATTGCTGCTATGGTGGATAGACAGCGAGTACAGATATCCCAAAAATGTAGGACAACATGTAGGTATACATAGAAATGGGTGGTGGTGTTAAGGATTACGAGTGGTCCAAGGGTCTGGACTGTGGTGTGTAGCAGTATAATAGTAAAAAACAAAAGAAGAAAGGCAGACTGAGTCAGAATTTGGATGCCTAAAAGAGCTTGCAAAATACTTATTCTTATATAATACCAAAAGCACAAATAGTTTACATGGGATTGCATCAAACTGATAAGTTTCCGTATAATAAAAAAAAATAAAAAATAAATGTAATAAAGTAAAAAGGCAACCTAAGGAATGGGAAGAAATTTTTTTGAACAATTGTTCAGTAGGGAGTTAGTATTATATAACTGAAATGGTTGTATTAATATCTAGTATAGTCAATACTATATTAATATCTATTATATTCTATACTGTTTCTGATTTGCTGCCTTCATTCTTTGTTCCTATTCTTTGTTCCTATTTTTGAAGAGATTAGATGGTAACCAGAGCTCTGATCTGCTTCCTTTCAGCGTGAATGCAGTGGGTCTCTTTACCCAATGGGTCCATAACTCAGTGAGTTCTAATTCTGTTTCTGAAAATGTAGTTCCCAAGAACATACATACATACATATATATCCATAGACCCTTCAATTTGACTTTCTTGCCTGTGGAAAAGGTTTAATGTAATTGACAGGGCCATATGAAAACTACTAGAATTGCCCTGCTCAAGCAAAATATTAAGTAGAAAGCACTGCATCCTTAAGATTGGTGGAGATTAATGTCACCATGAAAGTCTTGAGAGATGCAAGAGTATGAACTTGGCTGTGCACATGGATAATAGTGGAGATAGGAGAATAGAAGAGGATTTTCATGAGCTTAAATGCAGGTGGTGCTCTTAATTCTCTTTTATAGATGTACTCTCCTTTTGGAGCAAAATCACACATCTCTGATCCCTGGTCAGATATTTTTAAGCCAACAAAAAGCAATTTATTTCCACAAGATAGGATCAACAAAACATATTCATTGTTACTTTCAACTCTAGGGCTTTCTGTCATAATCTGCCTATATAACTGTAAGGTCATGCTAATAGATCTATTTTGCAGGACGCAGCAAATACCCTGAAAACTTTACAAAGCATATAAGTTCTAGAAGGTTTGTGATAAACCCCATGAAAAATTTGTGGATTTTCAGAATTCCAAGTGTCTGGGACATATTGAGATTTCTTCTTCAAATTGAAGATGAAGTCTGTGTATCCACCTACTAACATTAAGACTGCCAATGTTTCATGGGCATCTTTGGCTTCTAGTTGATGCCTTGTTTGCTTTGCACATTTACTGAGTTGTAAGTGGGGCTTTGAACAAAAGAAGGGTTTGAATTTGATCTAGAGTCTGGTGAAAGCTGTTTACCACTTAGGCCATATGAATCAGCTCTGTAGATTTGTAAAAATTCTCTTAAGAGTTCTCTCATATGAGAATAAGAATGCACTTATCTAGGATTTTAAAGCATAGTCATGCAAATATATATTCTCCTTTTGAAAAATTAATGGCATCTGTATTGCTACTTCATACTGAAAGGGTTAAATGCTCAATCATGGGATACCAAGTGACCAGGCTATTTGACATGGCCACCATGAACTGTGTGTTATCTGACCCACAAAGTTCTAAAGTTAGGCATGAACAACACTCCACTATAAAGTGACAATGATGTGAGATTGAACACCAAGAGAGACTGAATATATAACTACATGAGCTGAAGTTCAGATTTCATGACAGCTACTTTTACTGAATTACTGCCTTTCTTTCATCTCATCCATTATGACCCCATGGGAGTGCCACTGGCAAAATGACTGAGGAAGAAAAAAATCAGACCCACTTACATGGTAAAGGGATGTGTCATGATATAATGTAGTGGAAGTGATTATGGCTCTACTTATAGTGAGGAAATTAATTTCCAAGTAGCAGAACTTTAAGCAGTGTATCTATGTGTCCACTGTGCTTGAAAGAAGATATGTCTAGAGGTATATATTCTTGGGATAGTGGCTTGATACCAAATATTCAGGGACTTAGCAGATACAAGATTCAAGGCTTGGTGACAAAGAGGTATGCATATTTATACCTTAGAGTGATGATTTGTCTCCTGTGAAAACCTACCAAAATTCACTGTTATCTTGCCAGTTAGAACAAGCTAACCCTTTATATAAGTAATATCAGCTCCTGTATCCAGCCACTCCAGGGCTGGCTTAAAGTTTACAAGTAAAGTTGACATGGTAGCAGGGACAGTGATTATACATGACTCAGCAATATGAACCCACTCTCATATTGTCTCAGGTTGATGGTTACCACTGCAGCTGAGTGTTTATCCAACAGTGAAAACCATCACTGAGCTTCTGAAATGGCAACATTTCTCTGGAAGAACTGTTGGCAATCTGATGACAGGTTGATTTCCTTGGATATACTCATACTTTAGGCAAGTTTAGCTTTAAAATTTACCTTCCCCGGCCCTCCCTGGTGGCGCAGCGGGTTAAAGCACAGCACTGAGAATCTAAAGCCGTTCCTCATGAGTTCGATTCCCGCCTGCCCCGGAGGAGACCACATGGCGTGGCAGACCTCTCCTGACCCGCCCACTGCTCCACTCAGCAGTGTACTTCATAGATCTGCCTGTTCTGCTCCCCACTCTGTCTCTGGTGAAGCCTTTTGCCGCCCCTGAGCCTCTGGCCTGTACCCCAGTTCTGTATGCACAAATAAATAAATCTTTGAAAAAAAAAAAAATTTACCTTCCCCAGGGATCAGGCTTAGTGAAATAAGCCAGAGAGAAAAAGAAAAATACTGGATAGTTTTCCTCTTAGCAGGAATGTAAGGGATCAGGAAAAAAAAAAAAAAGACACAATTGTAAAAAAGTAAAAACAAAAACAACAAACAGCTATAAACCGGAAACATTTCACAGTGGTGGAGAGGGTAATGGGATCAAAATTGGAATGGGATGAGTGCACAGGACTATGGTGGTGGCACATGGGTGAATTGGTGCTGGGAGATCCACAGGGATTACAACCAAGATGAAAAAATGTACAAAATGAAGAATGATGTAAAACCATTTTTTTTTAAGAAAAAAAAATTACCTTCCCTGCCTGAAATGTCCATATCAGTATGAACATGAGTGGCCCTATTAATCTAGCCACTATTGTGGTACCCCATGCAAGTGTTTTTCCAGGTGTGGCTCATAGAAACGTTAGGGTTTCTCAGATACTCTCAGGAGTCCTATGAGGTCTGAATCAAATTTAAGATGTTATTTTCCATTTTCTTTGCGTTTATTTATATTGATGGTACAGAAGCATTGGTGAGTGAAACCTCTGATATCTGACCATGAATCAAGAAAGGGTACCAAGCCAGGGCTCTTCTTTAAGAGAAATAGGATTCTTCAACCCTAGGCACTCAGAGGGACAAAGCTTCACACTGAGAATGTGCTGACGAGGTAGGAAAATCATTAATTTTATTAAAACTTGGCTTGTTAGTGTCTTTCTTCTTGATATTCTGTGTCACCATGATAATACATGCATACAGTACTTTGCTACTTACCAAAATGTATACAATGGTGGTCTGGTGGGAATGTACTTACAGGTTGAGACTGTGTATATTGCCAGATCAACTAGGGTTTACTTAATGAGGTTTCATTTTTACTTGAAAGAACGATTGACAGAAAGAACAACTAAGATTATTCACATTTGTGTATTTGGAAGATGTTATCTTAAAAAGGAATGAAGGGAGCCTGTCTCTTCAAGAAAACAACTGACAGTACTTTGTTTGCAATGAAAAAAACTTAAAAATTTCAACTAAATGTTAGAATTTGGAAAACTGTCCACTCCCGTGAGCTTGAAAGCTCTTGTGAGCTTCTCTGCAATAATTATTCATGGGGGAATTTTTTTTTTTAATTGACTCACAGTTATGAAGGCCTCGAAGTTCCACAGTCTGCTGTCTCCAACTTGGAAAATCAGTGATATATTCTGTCTGATTCCAAAGGTTTTAGAGTGGAGATGGAGTTGGATTGGGGTTGTTGATTAAGTCCCAGTGTACTGAGACCAGGAGTTTTGATATTTTAGGAGAAGACAGGTATTTTAGCTTAAGACAGACTTCAAACAGTTTTATGCTATTTAACCCCCTCAAGGGATTGGTTGATGCCTCCCTTGGTGAGGGTGATCTTTATTTAATGTACTGAATCAAAGGTTAATCTTTTTCAGCAACACCTTCACAGACACACCAGAAAAAATGTTTTACCAGTTTATATGGGTATACGTATGTAGCTGATACATAAAATTAGTCATTGCAATAGATAACAAAGAACATGCTTTTAAATAATATTTTAAATGTGGAAATAACTCAGAGTAAATGGTTAAGTGAAATGAAATAATTGATTGCATATTGTGATTGTAGTTTGGTTTTAAATGTCAAACATAAAACTGAAAGAAAATTTTTTTTTTTAAAAGATTTATTTATTTATTCATACAGAACTGGGGTACAGGCCAGAGGCTCAGGGGCGGTGAGAGGCTTCACCAGAGACAGAGTGGGGAGCAGAACAGGCAGATCGACGAAGTACACTGCTGAGGGGAGCAACGGGCGGGTCAGGAGAGGTCTGGCTCGCCATGTGGTCTCCTCCGGGGCAGGCGGCAGGCGGGAATCGAACTCATACGGAAGTGGCTTCAGATTCTCAGTGCTGTGCTTTAACCCGCTGCGCCACCAGGGAGGGCCAAAGAAAAATTTTTTTATCATCATGTGTTAAGTGCTAAATTAATAAAGTAGGATATAAACCTGAATATATAATGTGAGACAGTTTGCCTTTTGAACCACATAAACTTTTTAAAAAAGATTTGGAGAGTTTGTACCATATTATGTATAATTAATATATACAGAGTTAAAATACATTAAAATTAAATAATTTTTCTAATGAAATAGCAATTTGTGATTGCCATGTTCACTATATTATGTAAATGTATTTATCAACATGGAAAACATATCGAGTTACTAAACAGTTATTGAATACTTTTACATAATTTATTGCTAATCTAAGAAATATCAAAACTGAACACACAGTCTAGGATTAGAATCTAGAATAAGGAACAAGACACATGCATACACACAAAATACCCAGACTAATGAATAGCAATATTAAGAACATAAGAAATGCTACAGGAGTTGAATTCCAAGAAATGCTTCTTATTATTTATTTTTTTCATACAGAACTGGGGTATAAGCCAGAGTTGCAGGGGCGGTGAAAGTCTTTGCCAGAGACAGAGTGGGGAGCAGAACAGGCAGATGGACAAAGTACACTCTGAGGGGAGCAGCGGGCGGGTCAGGAGAGGTCTGCTGCGCTATGTGGTCACCTCCAGGGCAGGCGGGGATCGAACTCACACTGAAGTGGCTGTGGCTAACTTACAGTGCTGCGTCCTAAGCCATTGCGCCACCAGGGAGGGCCTGAAATGCTTGTTTTTATAAGGAACAGTAACACAAAGGAAGTAAGATATCAATGAACTTCTAAAAGAGATGTTTTTTTTTCTCAAACGTAGGAAGAAGAAAAAAAGAAACAAAAAACAACCACCACCAAAAAAAAGCAATAGAAATTTATTGTCTTATTGTTCTGGAGGCTAGAAATCCAAAAACAAGATGTTGGCAGTGCTATGCTCCCATTGAAACCAACAAGGGACTTCCTCCTTGCCTTTTTCTAGCTTCTGGCAATTTGCCAGCAACCTTTGGTGTTTTTTGCCTGCTGATGCATCAAACCAGCCTTCTGCCATCACTTGTTCTGTGTCTTCACAGTGCCTTTCTTGTGCATCTCTGTCTTTGTATTCAACTTTCCTCCTTTTATCAGGAAACCAGTCACATTGAGTTACGGTCTACCCTTATCATTTCATTTTAATTTGATTGCCTTTGTGAAAGCCCTATTTCCAAATAAGATCACATTTTGAGGTATTGGGGTTAGGATTTTGACTTTTTTTTTTGGTGTGTGTACACAGTTGAATTCATAACAGACATTTAATGGAACAGTGATTTAGAGGTTGCATAGTTATTTTGGATAGAATTACTAGGGCAGTTATACAAAATAGATATAAGTGATCTTGAAAGTTAGTCTGAGGTAATTATTTTTTAAAAAAGGGTGATGAATCAATGAAAATGTTTAAAAAATGGGACTAAACTCACACATTTCCTTTACTTCCCTGTCAGTCTCTCACTGAAATGATGGGAAAATTATGTTTTTTGGTTTTATTTGTTCATTTGTTTTGGCAATGAAACAATGACATCATTCTTAAGCAGGGAAGAGATGAGGAATATGTGTGGAAGGTAGGAAGCTATTTGTTTTGGACAGATGGGAAAGAACAGCAGGGTAGCAGCTTCGGGTGGTAGAAGGAGCTCTGAGCTCCCTAAGAAAATTCTGGAAAAGCTCTGGACTGAACCCATGCAAAACAAAAACAAGTGGGATGTGAAGAAATTATGCATTGTTTTATGTATTACTATAAAAAGTGCCAAAAAGTTCTAGGAACTAGGAAGTCTATTCAAAATTTTCATTAACATTATCCAGTGACTATAACTGGTGAATCATTGTATAAAACCTATAATGCATTTCGTATCTACAGATTACATGTTCAGTATCTGTCCATAATGTAATGATTTCTTATGACATCATTCTCATTTAAGAACAACTTTAGTTCTGGAAAAGTTCCTCTCTAAAAATTATGTAGTTTTAAGCATTTTATACCATATCAGAGCAAAAGTCTCTCATCAGAAGATTAACTACCTCATTAAAGATGATGTCACTGCAAATTCAACCTAACTATTTCCCCAAAGTTTGAATTCTGGACACCAGCTCACATTTAAGAGGACGATGTATAGAGTTTTTTATGAAGGCTTAACTGTTCTCCCACAGGCAATATAAACAATTAGGATTCCAACTTTCTACATTTATCTCTGAAGCAGTCACAGTTTACTTTTGAAAGTCAAGTAAACTAAAATTAAAACTAGTTTAAATATGACATTGTATCTATTTTTAGGCATTGGGAAAAATATCTTTTTCCATTTGGTCCCACATATTTCAGATTGCTTATTAGAAGCATCACAAAATAAGGAGGAAACAGGCAATATTCAATTGTGGTCAACCACTGAGAACTTGTAAAAGTGTGAAAACTGTGTTCTGAGTCCTTATTCTTTGCTATGGGAGTTATCTCCCTCTAGTAATTTTATTACAAGAAAGGGGGTTGTATTCAGATAATGTATATATTTGGCAGTAGAAAGAAGGAAAATACTATGTGAGTTATGGACTTTTCTCACTTATATCTGATTTCTATTTTTTCTATCATTTATTATTACTATTTTTAAATTGATATATCACCATAGCCTTAGAGACTGAGGGAGGACTTAATCTGTCTCCTCACATAACTAATATTGTGATTTTACTTAACCTGTGTGAGTGGATATGACTTCAACTTTAATTTGATTTGGGAAAATAAAGCAATGTGATGCTTCCTGGATATGGAGAAGACATTTGTGTTTCATAAGGCCAAGCAAGTCAAGGATGTTATAAAATTAGATTCATTTCCAGAACTGACCAAGAATTTCAAAATTACTATGGAATGTGTGTGCTTGCAGCATAAAGCATGAAGTCATTTGTTCAGTGCTGTGCTAAGCCTGTACAAATACCTTGAAATAAAATTCTAGGATGAGTCATCATTCACCAGAGCTTAAAATGTGTTGTCCATGAAGTTTGTTAATCCATTTCTTTCAATATCTATCTACTATTCTCTTTTGCCTACTGTATTTTCTGACTTAACTCATTTTCTCTTTTATTATTAATCTCTTTATAAACCAACTAGAAATGCAAGTACCTAAAGCTAAGAAGGTAATATGAATTAGTAAAAACGGGACTTTATTGAAATACAATAAATGGTAACTGGCTCTTGAATTCAGTGTCAGGGAAAGATATGCAGTTGTATGTGTTTGTGGGGAGGGAGGGAGCATCATCTGGAATACATACATCCTGGATATCTTGGGTATAAGCAAAATGGTGATCTCAGCTTTGGCATCTGACAGATAGGATGTGCATATTATTGTGGTGTCCCTCTTTATAACCTAGTAAAAGTAGAAGAAATAACATTTACCTGAAGCACCAAGATACATAGACAATTATTAATGATCTAAAGAGGGATATTGACAATAACAATAACAGGATTTAAATATTCTAATTATGGAATAACAACAAGACACAGTTGATAAGGAAACAATAGCCTTAAATGAGGAGATATCAGTAAACTTTACTGACATTTACAGAACATTCCACACAAAGCCACTGCATATAAATTTTTTCAAGTATTCATGGTACTTTTTCAAGAATAGAAATTTTTCAAGAATAGAATATTTTGGGACCCAAGTCAGTTGTCAGTAAAACTACAAAGGTTAAAATCTTATCACATTGTTTTTCTGACCAAAATGCTGTAAAACCTGAAGTGCCAAAGTGACTTTAAAAATGTTCATTCAGGGGCCCTCCCTGGTGGCGCAGTGGGTTAAAGCACAACACTGAGAGTCTAAAGCCGCTTCCTCATGAGTTCGATTCCTGCCTGCCCCGGAGGTGACCACATGGCGTGGCAGACCTCTCCTGACCCGCCCGCTGCTCCCCTCAGCAGTGTATTTCGTTGATCTGCCTGTTCTGCACTCCACTCTGTCTCTGGTGAATTCTCTCCGCCCCACATCTCTGGCCTGTATCCCAGTTCTGTATGCACAAATAAAATAAAATCTTTAAAAAAAAAAAATGTTCATTCAGAAACTATAGTGAGTAAAGACTATTATTACAATTGATCAATAATAGGTATTCAGTCCCCAAGTAATAAACAGTCATCTATAAACAATCTTGTTCAGATGTTCCATGCTTCATGAGTATAAGTAATTAATAGTAATGTGGATTGCATTTTAATTTTAGCAGAATATAAAGCTTTAGGCTGAAGAATAAAGCTCAAATTAATTGATTTTTAGTATTAATTAAAAGAAAAAATTTGGCTTTTGTGGTGGCAGTGGGTTTGTTTGCAGTTTGGATATTGGAAGTACTAGTTCTGGGCAGTCATCTTAGTCCAACTGACTTACCTGGGAAAGGCATACAAAGCTGTGGTGCTGTGGGACTATTAAAGCTAAATATTTTCAATTAAGGACTTGCACCCTAAGGGACAAAAAAAAAAAAAAAATCAATGTGGGTAGTGTGTGCTAACAAAGCTGTCTCTAGAGAATTCTCAAATTCACTAAGGATTTCAGAATCCATCCTAACAATGTAATATGAGAACTCCAGATTTTGAAAAATATCCCTTGTTGCTTCCCCTGCTTCTTATTGCCCACAAACAGCTTTGTCACTATAGTTAAAAAAAAAAAGGAGGGGCCCTCCCTCGTGGCACAGCAGGTTAAAGCACAGCACTGTGGTGCTAGCTGCAGCTGCAACCACAGTCACTTCAGCACAAGTTCAATCCCCAGCTAGGGAGGTAACCCACATTGCTCAGGAGACCACTCCTGTCTGGCCCACTGCTCCCCTCAGCAGTGTACTTCATCAGTCTGCCTGCATATTCATGACTAAATTTACAACAGAACAAAATCAACAATTCCTGAAAGATAAATGAATGAATACCACATATATCAGGAGTGGTCATGATAGGAAAGGTGAAGGAAAACTATAAATTGTGTTTACAGGTTTGGTGATGGGAAACCGTGGGGATTACAATCGAGATGGAAAAAAAAATGTGCAAAATGATGTAAAAATAAACTTTTGTAATAAAAAAAAATTGTGTTTACAGGGATACCAGTGCAGTGCAAGCCTTAGGAGAGAAGAGCAACACCAGCTGTGAGGAGTCTTTCTGCTGTTGTAGACTCAGAGGTACATGCACACATTAGAAACTTTGGGGTCCCAACAGTGCTCTGGAGAAGGGGGTGCCCAGAGTTGGAGTATAGGACAGAAACTGTACCACTGGAGAACTAGAGGAGTAAGAATACAAATCAGTGATTACTGCCTGGAGCCCCAAGTTCCCAATCTAGAACGGCTGGAGCTGGGCCAGCAGGAAGTGTTAACTCAGATCACTTCTATTTCCCTACAGATGACACTACTTTTTGGAGCTTGAGACTGTAATATTAGACATACGTTGGGCCTCCTTGGTGATGCAGTGGTAGAGTTTCAGCTCTATGACATTATCAGCAGCCACTGAAGCACAAGTTTGATCCCTAGCCAGGGAGCTGACCCACATAGTACAACAGACCTCTCCTGTCTTGCCCACTGCTCCCCTCAGCAGTATATTTGAGTAGATCTGCCTGTTCTGTTCCCCACTCTAAGGTGAATTTTCTCATACCCCCTCCACGTCTGGCCTACACATATCTTGTATGCATAAATAAACAAGTAAATCTTAAAGCATTCCAGGATAAGGTTTTGTATGTGAAAAGCAAAGCAAACAATTCCATATAGTGGTACTGTCTCAGATAACCTTACCCAGTGCTACATCTGTTGCACAGTGACAGCTTAGAAGTGGAGTCTGGTATGAAACTATGCAAGACATTTTTTGCCAAGGAGTTGGCCTAGAAAAGGGTGTCACTGTGGATCCCCATCACAGCATTCTGATACCCACAACATAGACAGGGAAAATATCAGACTGCTACAATTAGAGCTAGTGGATTCAAAAAATATTATAGGCTATTAAAAAATATAGCAGAGGACCTCAATAGTAGATAAAAGAAACCGTGGATAGATAAGAGAATTTGTGGTGATAAAAACACAGTGGTTGTGACACACTGAGCAAAATAGAGAGAAAAGAATTAGAAAGAGAAAACAATGTAAGAGTTCTCTGGGATAGTTTAAAGGAAAATAACATCTGTATTATGGAAGTCTCAGAAAGAGAACAGAAAGACAAGGCCATGTAAAATTTATTTAAAGAAATAAAAGCTGAGAATTATCTTAACCTGAGAAGTGAACTAGACATTTTTTTCTTAAAGATTTATTTATTTATTCATACAGAACTGGGGTACAGGCCAGAGATGCGGAGGGTGAGAGGACAGAGGGGACAGAGGGGAGCAGAACAGGCAGATCGAAGTAGTACACTGCTGAGAGGAGCAGCAGGCGGGTCAGGAGAGGTCTGCCTCGCCATGTGGATCTCCTCCGGGGCAGGCAGGGATCGAACTCATGCGGAAGTTGCTTAAGCTTCTTAGTGCAGTGCTTTAACCCGCTGCGCCACCAGGGAGGGCCCGAACTAGACATTTTGATCCAAGAGATCCAAAGAATTCCAAACAAAATAATACCAGCCAACAAACTCCAAGGATCCTAATAAATTATATAATAAAACTGTTGAGAACCAATGACAAGAACAGAATACTAAAAGCATCAGGTAGAAAACTAACCCAAAAGGGAATACCAATTAGACTACCCATGGACTTTTCAGTAGACAATTTACAGACCAAAAGGGAATGTCAAGAGATATTAAAAGTAACTGTAGGGTAAATGGAAGTGATCAGGAAGCTTCCCCCAGCCCCGCCACATTAGCACCAATAATATACACCTATTTTATAGACACGCCCAATGGCGGCACAACAGTGCGTCGTGCACCTGAGTGAGTGGTTACACCTGAGCCCAGAGGCTGAGCATATTGGGGCAGCAGCAGAGGGGGGCGTCAGAGTGCAGTAGAGGCCAGTGGAGAGAATATAAAACAATGCCAGAGAGCCCAGAAAGAGTGAGGATCCTCCTGGGCCTTGGAGGCCTGGCCCCAGACTCTCTGCCTGCCTTGCTGGGTTGCCTCACTCCAAATGGCTAGAAGGTTCATTAAAAGCCTGAAAAGCTGTTAAGGGCTCCAGGACTCCTCTTTTTCTGGTCTACCTGGATTAGAGAACCTGCTCCATGCTTTGCTGGCACAACAGTACGTAAAGGCAAAAGTTTCTATCCTAGCATCCTTTGTCTTATAAAATTATCATTGAAGACAGAAGGAATGGTAAGGAGCTCTTCACCTAAAAACAAAAACTTAATTTATCAGTACCAACATGTATATTAAAGAAGTACCTTAGGAGATATTATAAAGCAATATAAAAACAGATTTAAAGTTAAAATATAGCTAAATTATACATTTTAAGAAAAGGAGGTTTTAAGGCAGACTAGGCTACAAAAATATTCCATCATATGGTAACTTTATAGGAACCTACAAACAGAAATCAGTAGAATTAACACATAGGACTGGAAAAACATTCTATACAAAACATAAAAGGAAGACTTCAAAAAATAAAAATGTTACAGGACGCAGAGAAGGACACCCCAGAACCTCCAAAACTGCCTTCTCTAAATCGGTCCTGCCATCTGCCACATCAAGACAAAACATACTCTAGTGTGTAAGACCTTTAATGGAAAGGAACTTTGATACAATTAGTGTGCAATACAGAAAAGGGGAAGAATATATTTTCCAAATCATGCACTCAATGTTATCTGTCCCTGCTTGGGTAAATATCTAGCCAAACAGGGTTGACCCAAAGCAGCGCCGCTGAGGCCTGAAAGCCTGCCACATGTCTAAGGCATGTTCTGGTGGGGTCCCATAGAAAAAGGTGAGAAATAGCCAGAAAAATTTGAGGCAAAAGAACAAAATCAAAATGAAGGTAAAAGCTGCCATTGTTGAGCTCCCCACGGGTCTCTCACCTATATTTGTTTAAACCAGGCAAAGGCCAAAAAGCAGGTGCAGTATCTTCACATGTCTCTCTGCTCCATGTGCTTCCTTCAGGTCTACTGGTTCACCATCCTTCTTCTTTCTTTTTCCAGGCTCCTCTCCTGCCTTGTCTTTCCCTGCTCAGTCCCATCCTCCCTTGTGGGACAGAGAACCTGGGACCTCCCCTCTTCCTGGGGACTGCCCTCTTATAAAAACACAAACTAAAAAGGAAAACAAAATAGCAATAAACCTGTATGTTTTAGTAATCGCCTTTGATGTAAATGGCTTGACTTAACCAGTTAACCTTTATAGAATGAATTATATGACACATCATTCTCTTTCAGGAATCTCGTCTTACCTATAAAGACAAGCAATATTTAGAGTTACAGGTTGCAGAGATTCCTATAAACAAACTACAATTAAAAAAGAAAGTCAAGAATTGCTATAGGCTGTATAGATTTCCATAAGAAAGGCAATAAAAGACAAAGATGTACTTTACATTTGATTAAACATCTAATTTTCCAATACAATTAGAAAAAATTACTTTTATAAAACTTATATGGTGCACCAAGTTACCTAAGAAAATTATCAATGGAACCTAAAGAGAGATATTGACAATAACAATAGTATATTTTAATATTTACAACTATAGAACATCAACAAGTCAGAATAGATAAGGGAACAATAGACTTACATGAGGAGATAAACCAAATAAACTTTACAGTTACCTGTAGGACACCCCACCCCAAAACTACTCCATATACATATTTTTGAAGTTTACATGGTATA